>NW_015505266.1:699714-702577 GCF_001515645.1 Sinocyclocheilus grahami | reverse complement strand
CTGACACCTTGTACTTCTGGAGACTCCAGGTAGGTTGCAGTTCTGGAAAATGAATTTAGCTGGAGACTAAATGGTTCCTGGTGATTTCACACCTAATTCTTCGCCTTAATTCATATTTATTCTGAGCATTTTGCTGTCCAATGGTTATGCATTAACTTTGCAATTTCTAGTATTGTATTAGTTTTGAATATTTCTCATGGGCATTTAATAATTTTTGACTTACAGTCGGAGTTAAATCTCTTTTTTGGCTCATTTTATCTGTAAAAGAAAATCTGCTTAATAATTATGCACACCTGAATATAAGAAATTTTTCACTTCCAGCCTTCATGAATAATTATATATCAATTATAAATGATTAAATACAAGATTAATAGTAGTTATTAATATTAATGTCGTTTGGAATTGGTAAAATGTGTTTGGAAAAAAATACGATCAGAATATCAACTTGCATAATAATTATACATGCACTATATTTGTCCTCTTCTGCTGTCGAGGTAATGCAAGGCATGCTGTGATTGGTTGTCAAGGCAGCCAATCAGAATTTAGCAGCCTCGTCTCTGATTGGCTGGAATTATGGCATATTGTAACGCTGGGTTGTGTTGAGCAAGCAGCTGTTGGCATTTAGAGAGCACTGGGGGCGGGCATCAGGTGAGCAAGCTAGTGAAACGTTGCATACATCCACAAACTTATTTTAAATGAAAAATTGATTTCCGTGCGTTCTAAATACTTTCTTCTTTGCAAGACAAACATTTTCTCCACAAAACTCAGTTTGCACGCGTGCAAAACACATTTTTGCACGCTCAAAATATGATCTTTCACGCGCAGAATTGTGGCAGAGATGTAATCCCATAGAGCTTCAGCTTTGCGCTGCGGAGAACTGCAGGTCTGCGTACAGATGAACTAATTAGATTTTATCAGGTTTCTAGTGACAGAGGGAGTTTACAAGAACACGTACTTGAGACTTAAAGGGACAGTTCACCCAAAATTCAGATGGTCATTATTAGAATTGTTTATTTATTTATTTATTTATTTTTAAATTTCTAATTAGTGCTGTCAAATGATTAATTGCGGTTAATCCCATTCATAATAAAAGATTTGTTTACATAGAATATGTGTGTACTGTGTATATTTCTTATGTATATATAAATACAAACACATGCATGTATATATTTAAGAAAAATATGTTGTTTATATATTAAATATATTTATATAATATATAAATGTATATTGTAAATATTTTCAAAATATATACTGTATGTGTGTGTATTTATATATACATAAAAATATACACATATATACATATACATACATATATACATATATATTTCAAACAAAAATGTCTATTTTGGATGCGATTAAACTTAAATACAAATTGATTGATAGATAGATAGATAGATAGATAGATAGATAGATAGATAGATAGATAGATAGATAGATAGATAGTATAGATCACTGAAAATAAGGAAAACATTCATATAATGAAAAAATAAATATATATATATAAATAAAGAATGTATATATATATATATTTATTTATTTATTTGTTCATATTTGTTGGTATGTGTGGTGTCTCCTGGACAGTGTGCATGTCTCAAGAGTGACTCATATCATGTGTTTATTCAGAGTGACAAAAGCACACTCATCAAGTCCAAGCTGTAAATTTAAAGCCATTTGGCGGCGACTGGGAAATATTATATATGACCTTTTGCGTGGCACTGCTTATGAAACAAGTCATGCTGATGTATTTCCTTAAGACTTCAGGCTTCAGAGGAGGGATTCTCTCTTTAAACAGTCATGATCATTCACCAGTTCAAGTTTATTACAGGAGACATAAAGTAATCACTAGTTTGACAGTGAAACATTACAGTAGATCACTAATGCACCAGCATATGCCATCAACTGACTTCTGATGGATGTTATAACAGTGGAAATGTATTGCAGCTATATGTATATTTTGCATTTTATATTTATAGGCTACTATAACAGAAAAAATTTAATATTTTTAAGAAAATCCCAAAAAACCATACAAGGATCACATTGGATCAATATTTATTTATTTGTTTGCTTACACTTAAATAAAAATCCTATATTTATTTATTTTTAATATGTTTTCCCATATTTTAGTGATCTATATTGGTAGATAGAATGAAAGTATATTTATATTTTATATGTGTGTTTTGTATTTAATATTTATATTACAACATAACAAATATAAAGTAAGTCCCAATATCCATATAAGGATCACATTTTTTTTCCACACCAAAAACAATTTCTATGTGTATTTTTTTTTTCTCATAATTTTTTCATATTTTTTCCTTTTTTAAATACTTATCTACATTGGTGAATTGATACAATGATGGATGGATGGTTGGCTGAATATATATATATATATTTAAAACTATATTTTTAGAAACTGAAACTTGTTTTTAAAATCTTATCCAGTTATGATTAATGGAAATATGTGAAAATATATCCGTGTTGATATATTTATAATGTATATATTCTAGAAAGTAAATCCCCAAAACCCTGCATGGATCACATTCATTCATTCTTTCTTTCTTTCGTTCGTTCGTTCGTTCGTTTGTTTAGTTACACACAAACAAACAATTCCTTTGTTTACATATTTTCCCCTTTTTTACAGTTATCTTTTTGTGAATGGATAAAATGATGGATGGATGAACAGATTTTCATTCATGATTCATTAAACTATATGAAGATGTATAGAAGATTAAAATTATGAAATACATTTTTAATGTATTTTATATTTATATATATATATATAAAAATGTATATATATATATATATATATATATATATATATATATATATATATATATATATATATATATATATATATATAAAC
>NW_015505266.1:685154-699473 GCF_001515645.1 Sinocyclocheilus grahami | reverse complement strand
TGACTTACAAACACATTGAAAATCCAATCCACTCCAAAATCGCGCCTGTCGCTTTAAATGTGGGACTCAGCCTGTGGAATGCGCCTCATGTCCCATAATCCCGCGCGGCGCAGTGCTGCTGGGACAGTCAATCTACATCCAGCAGTCGCGATTGGCGCTGCTTTTTTAGGTTGCCAGGTGATGTGTTGTGTGTTTTTGTGCGGCTGTCATAGAAACCAGAGTGCTGTCTGAGGTGATGAGCTTGTAACAGGCGAGAACATAAACGGTGAGTTAGTTCAGAGCAACAGGTGTTTGCTAACAGAGCTAATAAACACTGAGCCGCTAAAACACGTTCAAACTCACTGCAAACGGCTGCTTTTTTACGTCGCGTAGGTAAATGTTCAGCTACAGGTGGCTCTTTTTAACCTTATAACTGACAGTTGCGTTCAAATAAGTGAAGGCTGGCTCAGTTGCTGGCTCTGAGGTCAGCTTAGGGGCCATTGTGTTGAGTTTCATTGGCTAGTCAACCAGGTCAGTGTTATGCAGGACTTGAGGAACTTCAGTCACACTCACAGACGTTTTGTTTTTCATACTCGTTCATTTATTCATCATACTCGTTCATTTATTTATCATAGTCGTTCATTTGGCTAATTGCGATACATTGAGTTGATTGTGTGTAGCAAAAATATTTAACACGTTAGTTAAACATTACAACGTAAATCCCAGCTAATCAATAATGAGGTCAAGTTACTACTAGAATGGGCTGCTAGGGTGTTCTGGCTGGTTGTTATGTGGTTGCTCGGGTGTTCTGGCTGGTTGTTATGTGGTTGCTAGGGTGTTCTGGCTGGTTGTTATGTGGTTGCTAGGGTGTTCGGAGTGTTGGTTCTTGTTGTTTGCTAGTTTTATTGTCCACCTGACAAAAACTGTAAGCCTGGCAAGTTAAAAAAGTAGGTTACTTACAACCTAAAAAATAAAACAATTAAACATTTATATAGTAAAAGTGATGAAATATAGTTTCACAATCATAGCATTCGTTTAAATATGTTTTGGTTCTGATTTGTTTATAATACATTCATTTTTATTTTATTATTTAAAAATAAGTTATTTTATAAGAATAAGTTATATTATTTAACAATACTACAATTCATGAAATATTATTATTATCTATTGGCAGTACATAATAATAAATTAAAATAATCACAATGCATCTGTCTGTTCTTATAGTATAATAATTGTTATTGTAAAAAAAACAAGTATACAATTAAATAATTAGTTCTAGGTTACTGCACAAAAATACATTTATTTTATATTTTTGTTTATTAAAATGCATTTTTGTTTGAAATAATAATGGTTTATATATTAATATGTAATATTGCATTATACTTCTCATAAAACTTTCATTATTATTATATGTATTATTATATTACATTATGTTAAGTTATATTATATTATAAGTATATTATTTAATTATTGTATTATTTAAGTTTTTATTTACAATGCAGATTTTTTTCTCCAATAACAGAGATATAGAACTGATTTTAAGTAAATGATTATTATACTATATCAATAGACATGACATTTTTTTTAAATTATCATTGTCATTATTTATTCCATTATGTTTATGCAAATCCCCCCAAATTTTGTTTTGAAATCTGAAAATAAATAAATAGCAAGCAAACTACTAACTAATAAAAGTGAATAGTAATAGCGTAGCTTGCCTAAATAAACAAAATCAAGCATTTTATTAGAATATTTTGGGTCAGATTTAACATTTAATTCGTTTTTTAATACAACAACTTGTTGAATATTACCTCCTATCTTATCAATGGTTAATTCAGTCTTGCATTGTTCTGAAAATTGTTATTCTGTGATACAGAAGCTGGAAACAACAAATATGAGTCATTTAATACTCAAGAGTTTGTTTCATTGTTCTAGTTGACCGTGTAATTCTTGTGGTTTTGGTGAAGTTTCTAAGCACTGTTCATCTGTTTATGGAGGAATAGTGGAGTTTGGATGCTGGAGCTGTCCTAAGCAGGACGGTCACATGCTGTTAATTGCGTTTGTCCAGATTCTCCTCCTCCGCATGCCTGAGGGTCAGGTGCACCATCCCGTCGGCTCTCTGGAGCTGCGCTTTGATGACCCAGGCTCAGAGCGGGAGATAAATAACACTCTGCGTTCGGCCCACGTTCACATTCCAGCGGGCGGATCATGTGATATGATAACAGGATTATGAATGATCCTCGTTTTCAGCCGTATTTGACGTCCCAGAAAGTCATTAGACGTTTGTTTGATCTTGAGGTTGAGCTGAATGAGCTTTGAATAAAGCCTTTCTCTGGACTTCCTTAATGTTGGTCACAGGCAGAAGTGTTTTATTTCCGTTTTATTACTAAGAATTACAGGGGTTTGGCTGAATTGCAAAATTTTAGATTTTTAAGTGTATTTACAGTTTAAATGCTTACAGTTTATGCTGGTCTGGACTTCACTGGAACTTATTTAAATGTGATCTGCTAGTTTTATTTTATAATATATTGTTTATCATTCTCAAAAAAATAAAAGAGTTATTTAATTATTTTAAATAAAAATCTTTTTTTTTTAATTTATACATTTAATTGATTAATTTTATAATTAAAAAATAATTTTAATTAATTATTAACACAATGACTATTAAAGTATAGAGCTCAACTACGATTACATTTTATGATTGTTAATAGATCATTTTTGTGCCTGATAACTGATATGGAGAATGTTTTATTTCTTTTTTTTACTTTTGTTTTATTTGTATTAATTTGTGTGCATTTATTAATATTCCAATATAATAACATTATTGTCTAATAAAACTAAGGCCGTGATTATGTTTGATAACTGATATGGAGATTTCATGATTATTACTAGATAATTTTTGTGTCTGATAACTGATAGATTTAATTGTTTTCACTTCTGTTTTATTTTTAATAATATTATGCATTATGAATATTCTAATATACTATTTCTACTATAATAATTTTTTCGTTTATATGATTGATGCCGTGTTTATGTCTGATAACTGATATGGAGAATGGATATTGTTTTTTTTTTACTTCTGTTTTATTTGTATTAATTTGTGTACATTATTAATATTCTAATATAATAATTTGAATATAACAATATTATTATCGAATATAATTAATGCCATGTTTATGTCCGATAAATGATATGGATAACAGAAGTTAAGTTTCTTTTTTTTATCTTCTGTATTTTATTTATTTCTGTATTATTTATTTATTTCTATTTTTGACTCGATAACAAAATTATATTTATGATAACTATACAAACAAGTCTTATGAATTATTTAAATATTAATAACAACTTATGAACTATTTAATTATGAATATTTTAATAACAATTTTTTTTTTCAATTAGTAGTTGTAGTAATAATAATAATGATTATTATTCATGCCACTGTTTATGCCGAGTTGTTTCATGATCTAAATAATGCAGTGATCAAATACATTTTCATCTTTGTTTTGAGCTTTTTAATTAATCTACACATTTCTTACGAGTAGAATGATTGTTGTTTGGTTGTTGAGTAATTATCCAAGCAATGTGCTGTGGCTAGATGCTAGCAGTTAGTATAAACTGGAGGGACATTTTCATTTTTGGGAGCATTGTATTGGATACAAAATTATATATGCCCTTGCGAACTGGATGAGAAAGAATGAAAGTACATTTAAATGTATACGTCTACTTGAGTTGAAATTCAACATTCATGCTAGCATTTCTATAAACGCTCTCAAAGCAAATAGTCATGGACTAATGGATGTTACATATTTCTATGGAATAAAGTGTCTTAAAGTTATGTTGCACAACATGAAGTTTGTCACATATCAGTGTTTTCTGCTCTGGAGGTCCTGTGAAGCAGTAGGCATTGATCAGAGCCTCAGTTTGCTGTGTTTCTATTTAGGTTTGTGGCTAAATGGATGAAATCGGTCACTTTGCGAGGTGAAAAGTGGAAAATGGCCTGCAGGGATGTGGCAGAGGTCTTTTGAATGGATAATAAGCACTTCTGAAAGCTCTTTACCCCCGATAAACCTGCGCAGATAGTTGGTTTGCTGGCGTTATCAGATCTTTTTGTTGCAACGTTATGGAGAAAAACACTATGCTCTTAAATACAAATATCTCTCAGATTTATTAGTGCATTTTGACTTACTTCTTTGATATTTTTTTGACAATAAAAGCAGCATTGTGAAACAACTGTCCCGTAGTGTTACGACATCCGCCCCTGTTCTTCAAGTCCTCCCCTTCACATGCAAATTCAGTTTACGGGACAGTCTGATAAACTGGTTTTGATAAGGAAAGCACTAACCTGTCCCTCTCTCCACCATGATCTGTGATCTGCGTTTGGACGTCAGACTGCGCCGTCAACGTCCACAAGAGCTGCAAGAACCTGCTGCCCGAGTGCAGCAGCAAAAACAAGGTAAGATTCGTTCACATTTAGACTTTGTTGAACAGACTTCACTCTGTTTGTTTAAATCAAATGAATTGGGCTCCTACAGAAAATAAAAGAGTTTGTCTTTGTTCAAAGGACTGGCAGAGTGCGGTTTGTTGTAAATGATAAACTAAGCTGGTCTCTGTGTTAGTAAAAACGTGTTTTTGTTTTTCGCAGACAAAAGACTTGGCGCAGAAGACATCAAACGCTGCAGCTCAGTCGCATAGTCAAGGTAAGCAGTTTTTTTGTGTGTGTGTTGTATTTGATGCTCATTGAGTAGATGATCAAATCAGTGTTTGTTTGCTCATCCGATGACATGTTGATGCCAAAGACTATTTTGTAGTAAATGTTTGTATGTGATACTGAAAGTAGTTCAACTGCAGTCAAGTCGCTATTGAAAAACACTACAAGGTAATGGGGGTTAATATTGGATTTGTTTAATGGGGCGTTCATTTATTTAAGGGACACTGTGGTTTCAAATCATGTTATTTGAATTGTTTTCACAGCAATTGAAACTAAAGTTGAAGTTATTTACACTAAATATCACCAATGAATCCGAAGACGTAGAAATGAATGATAGAATTTGATCAAATATTATGTATATTTAAGAAAAAAGTTTATTTATGCTATAAAATTGTAATTTAACTGTAAATAGTCACACAGGCGTCAGGATTGGGAGTCAAATGAATCTGTGAATCGTTTTTGAATTGCTCAATCATTTTTGAATTAGTGAATCGTTGTTGAAATGGTAAATCAGTTTTTAATTTGCGCATGTTTTTTTTGCATCTGCAGATCATTTTTGAATCAGTGAATCATTTTTAAGCGAGTGAATCATTTTTGAATTGGCTCGTTTGAAGTAGTCACTCGAACAAATCAATTTAGTAAATTTAATTTCCCAAATGTTTTGTTTGCGAGAGAGTGGGCGTATGTTCACTTGCATGTGCGACAGTTTTATTTTAGTAGGCTATTATTTATAAGGGTGTTGAAATTCATTTATGTATTGCGATGCGGATGTTGACGATTCTGCATTGATGCAGTCATAGACCATAATCGATTATAGCCTATGACGTCATTCGCATACACGAGTATTAAAAATGCACTCTCTATTTTTAAATCGGAGCTTGGCTTTTTCGCGTATATGGCACGTGTGTGTGCTAGAGACAAATGCGGCGGGCTTCATTGCACAGAATATGCACTGTGAGACACGTGCGTATTGCTTGACAGTGCTTCCACTTGCTGTTATTTTAGTCTTTTACTTTAAATACGCTTACATTTCTGCTGTTTGGAATGCAGTACGTATTAGATGCACGAAACTTTCACGTGCGCTTTGTGCTTGTTTGTCCTGAAGCTCGCGGCTGTGGGTAAATGCACTTGCATCTACTTTTATGATACGAAATTGATGTAAACACAGTCAGTTATGTTTTCAGAACAGGACAAAACATCTGATATGTGGAAATAGATTAATTTAATTTAATTAATAATTAATTGATGCATTTAGCAGACGCTTTTATTCAAAGCGACTTACAATGCATTCAGGCTATACTTTTTTTACCAGTATGTGTGTTCCCTGGGAATCGAACCCACGACCTTTTGCGCTGCTAACGCAATGCTCTACCACTGAGCCACAGGAACACTATAGATCTATAATAGTGTGAATGCAGTCTATTAAAGCTGCCACAGTGTGTGATCTCATCAGTAATAATCTGCTGAGAAAAAAAGAAAAACTCATAACTATGATTATCTGTAAACTTCCGATACTTAAAGCACTCTTGATACTAAAAGTGCTTTTTGTTTATCACTTGTAATTGTCTTTTCCCCCCTTTATTACGTTATATTTGCTTGTATATTTTGAAGTTATATTTACTTTAATTCTTAACAATAATTCATATATTAATTAATTCATTCATTTAAGAAGTAGCCTGCTTATATAATTTAATAAAAATGCACAAAATAAATTCGATATAATCGTGATATCAAATTGAATCGAATCGTTGACATGATAATTGTAATCGAATTGAATCATGAATCCAGTGCTTATTCACACCCCTGCTGTCATTAATTACTCACCCTCATGTCGTTCCAAACCCGTAAGACTCTTCGGAACACAAATGATATTTTTGATTAAATCTGAGCGCTCTCTGACCCTGCATGTGCGCCCTTTCCCCTGAACGTAAACAACACTGATTACGCATACGTCATGCTACTCTCCAAAATGGCGGAAGGCGGTAACTCAGGGGAGAAGAAATGTTGAATAAAGTCATTATTTTTGTTTTCTTTGCGCACAAAGTATTCTCATGGCTTCATAAAATTAAGGTTGGTGGACTGTTTTAACGATGTCCTTACTACGTTTCTGGGCCTTGAACGTGGTAGTACCCTTGCTGTCTATGCAGGGTCAGAGAGCTCTCGGATTTCATCAAAAATATCTTAATTTCTGTTCTGAAGATGAACAAAGGTCTTACGGGTTTGAAACGACATGAGGGTGAGTAATAAATGACGGAATATTCATTTTTGGGCAAACTATCCCTTTAACAATAACAACACTGGCATATGATACAGTATTACAAAACATAATAACGTACTACAAGTGAGAAGCGACCAGTGAATGATCTCAAAAACAACAGTTTCTTCTGCTAATCTGCTGTTTGGTCCAGTCTCGCAGGTGCACGAGGAGCTTGTTTTGTTTAACAGACGCTGGGCGGCAGATGCTGATCGGAGTCCCCTGATAGCAAATTAAGGTCATCTGGCTGTTGTTCTCGTTTTCACCAGCACTCAGAGAAGCACTTAAGAGGTTAATCACGCTTCTTCAATTAATTAGCGCACAAATCTGATCAAGATTTACTGCTCATGCTGAGGATTGAACACAATAGACAGCTGCACAATTCACTGTTGTGCTTAGTAGTGGTAGTAGAGTAGAATTTCAAGATGGTGACTTCTGCGTTCCCAGTCATTCTGTTTGTCTTGTTTTGTAAGATTGTGTCATGAAATAAACCGGATGACCCTCTGTCTACAGAAGATTTGCAGTTTGCTAGTGTAGTGCAGTGCTGTGATTTACTCCTGAGCTCTGGACGTCTCGTTAAACAGCTCCCGCTGTGACCGCGGCCGAGGTGGTAATTGCTTTAAGAAGCGCGGATGAAGCCTGTAATGCTTCCCTTCCCAGCGGAAAACATGCTTCATCCAGAGCCTTCTGGAAGCACATCTTCCTATAAATGCATAAAGGGGCTACAGCTGAATATTGGTAATTTTACCGCATTTATGTCTGCTTTGTTTATATTGCAGTATCCATTAATATATAATATTAGATCAATATTATAGATATTTATAAAAAAGCAATGTTATTTAAGAAAGTATTATTATTATTATACTATATATTATGCCTACTTTTTACTACTACTATTATTATAACATTTATATTATTATTATTATTATTAATTTCATATTTTATTACTGCATGTTTATTGTAATTTTATGAAATATAAATGCAGCTTTTTTTCAAAATTTACATTTTGGAAGCTGAATGTATTAATATTTCTTATTATAAATTACTATTTATTATTCATAAAAATATAGGTACATAGAAAAATAGATATAATAATTAATTTAGTTTTGTATTTAAAATGTGTAATAAGAACATATTATTATAATTTTTTATTAGCTGTCAGTCTCTCTCTGGAGATGATAATAGATCTTGATGGTTTATACGCTCACACTAATCAGACGGTGAGACACAGACTCTCGCCTGTTGCATCAAAACCTCCTCCGGCTCAACAGGACAGTGATGGGAGGGTGGTGAGGAGGAAGGCACATGCGTGATTTCTAGAAGCCACTCTCCACTTTATAAAGCCCACCGTCTTCCTCTCCATCAGTGTTTTCTGCTATCCAGCGTGGAGCAGACATCATGGCACTGGCTTCACCCAGAGTCCGTGGCTCTCAGAGGAAGGGCGCTCGTGTCCCGGTCTCCTGGGGTCTGTCCCGTAGGCTCGGACTTCGAGTCCTGCTCCGTCGTGACTTACTCACCTGCCGTTTCCTGGACTCGATGCCACGCTCGTTTTTAAGGCACTGCTACCGCACTGACCCGTCTCGTTTCTCCACAGGTCTGAGGGACCCCTGCTCTGCCCTGACCCCTGTCGATGGCTCGTCCCGGACGTCTCGCTGTGCTTCAGGTATGACCGTTCCACCCAAAGGACACAACGCCCAACCTGCCGCCTCCAGCAACCCTACGGTCAGCCACAACAACAGCAGCGGGTGAGTCCCGTGTGCCTTCAGTCATACATGCTGTGATTTACACAAGCTTACATGTGTAAAAAAAAAAGTATATATATATATATATATAATTTGTGTGTGTGTGTGTAAATATGACAAAATATGTAATTGCTACATATTGGGATGTACCAAGATCTAAAATCATTATATACATACTATAAATGTATCAATTTTACCCGCTTTTTAACTTTGTAAATGCATTTTTCCCAATAAATTGTCATTCTGATATGATATTGATGTAATTTGGCTTATACTAATTGTCTATTTTTTCTTTCTATGTATACATTACCTGTATAACCTGATATTGTGCTGTTAATGTAAAAAAAATTTGGACCCATACCTGCTTATATGTTTATCTGACAATGTTGTGCATCCATGAGTTTTAACATGGCACTTCATTAACATTAATCTATTTACATATGTATTTAATAATTAATATGATATTTGATATTGAATCATACGTTTAAATAAACTAAATATACACCAGTGTAATTTGAGAATCATTGATATTCTAATATAGTTTTTGTTTATTTTGAATTAATTTTATTTTGAAATTGTTTGCATTATAATTTTAGCTAAAGTTTTAGTAATTTTTTGTGTTTCTGTCATCTTATATTATTATAATATTACTTATTATATATGTTATATGTTTTATTTTAAGTTATTTTAGTTTTTTCAACATGAACTAAACAAAAATGAGAAATGTTGCCTTGGCAACTAGATGAAATTAAATTAAAGTCTATTATTATTTTATTTCAGTTAATGTTTATTTTATTTAAAGTAATACAATTTTTTTTATTTAACCATTAAATAAAATGGTTTATATAAACATTTTTTATGGTTTTAGTTTTTTTAACGATAGTAACCCTGATACACAATGTTTTATAAAAATTAGTAAAAAATCATATTACTAAATAAATAAATAATAGCTAAAAAAAACAAAATAAATCAAATATAAAAAATGTACATTTATTTATACACATTATTATTTTTAATTGTATTTTTTTACTTTATTCTCATTACTCTTAACTACACTAATTATATTTACTATAATATAATGTAGCATTTTTAACATGCATTTCTGTCTTTACTTTAGTGTTATTATTTCTGTTGGTCATGATGCAATTAGGTTGTGTAGAAGTGTGAGGCTTATAAATCAACACAAATGAAGAATGTTCTCTTGTTTCTCCCTCGTAATGACTGCGGCGTTTGCATGCTCATGTTCTCTGGCAGCTCTATCACAGGAGAGATGAATGAGGTTGACGCATTCAGGATGAAGCGCCCCACTGACGACACCGTATCTCTCGCCTCCACCACGCTGGAGTCTCTCATCGTTGAAGGTGAGGGCTTGATTTTCAAAGCCAAAACATCGAGAACACCCAGAACGTATGATAAAGCGGCATGGGTAATTTATGATGTTTTTTTTTAAAGCATTGAGCAACACTTTGTACTGAGTTTTATCATTACTGTGCACAGATGCGTATTACGCCACAGTACAAGGGGAACTGGAAGCCATTGCGCAAGATTTCGAGGTGGAGTCCTGGAGTCTGGCTGTGGATCAGCACTTCTTGAAGAAACATTCGAAGGAAATGATCAAGAGACAGGATGTTATATACGGTTAGAGTTGTTTAGCTACCCACACTGCTTTGAGAACTTCGAAAAACTGTTTCCAGATCTTCTTTAATGCGTTTCCTGTCTCCTCCAGAGCTCATCCAGACGGAGATACACCACGTGTGGACGCTCAAGATCATGCTCCGCGTTTACGCTCGAGACCTGCGGGAGGCGCTACAGCTGGATGACAGGAAGCTGGACTGTCTGTTTCCCCGGCTGGACAGCCTGCTGGAGCTGCACAGCCTCTTCCTGTCCCGCCTCCGGGAGCGTCGCGCAGAATCCCTGCAGCCGGGCAGCGATCGCAACTATGCCATCCATAAACTCTCAGATATCCTTATATCCCAGGTACATGCCCTAAATTTAGCACCATACTTCCTGCTTCACACTTCCTGACCTACATTTCCTGCTTCCTGTTGTCAACCTTTTGCCCTATGCATTCTACTTCACATTTCCAGTCTTTTGGTTCTTGCTTCAAACATCCTGTTTTTGCCCCACACTTCCTGCCGTTGGCATACTTCCTGCTTCACACTTCCCTACATTTCCTGTTCTCACACAATTTCCCTAAACTTCCTCCATCACGTTTCTTGTCTTACTCTTCTTGCTTCAAACATCCTGTCATTACATTTCTTGCCCTACACTTCTTTGCTCACATATCCTGTTGTTACACTTTCACCCCACAATTCCTGCTTTTATAATACTTCCTGCTTCACACTTCCTTCCCTATACTTCCTTCTTCAGACTTCCTGTCCACCCCACCTTTTCCCAACATTTCCTGCTGTTGGAATACCTCCTTGATTCATATCACCTTTCCTACATTTCCTGCTTTATACATATCCTGTCATACAATTTTTGTCCTTAACGTCCTGCTTCACATTTGCTGTCTTATGCTTCCTACTTCAAACATCCTGCTTCACATTTCCTGGCCTACACTTCCTGCTTCACGTTTCCTGTCTTTCGCTTCCTGCTCCACACATGCTTTTGTCACATTTCCTGGCCTACACTTCCTGCTTCACACATGCTATTGTCACATTTCCTGGCCTACACTTCCTGCTTCACATTTCCTGTCTTTCGCTTCCTGCTCCACACATGCTATTGTCACATTTCCTGGCCTACACTTCCTGCTTCACATTTCTTATCCTACACTTCCTGCTTCACATTTCCTGTCTTTCGTTTCTTGCTTCATACATGCTATGTTGGACAGGAAGTGTAAAGAAGAAAATATTGAGAAGGAAGTAAGAAACAGGAAGTTTTGTTTGTGTCTGGTTTTAGTTTTCCGGAGAGCGAATGAAGGAAAGTTATGGGGATTTCTGCAGTCGGCACACTGAAGCGGTCAACTACTACAAAGAGCAACTGCAGAGCAACAAGAAGTTCCAGAACCTCACGAGAGTATGTTGAGATCTTATGTGGCTAACATTTGCTAGATTGTCCTAAGCGCTGCTTTAAATCATTTTTTCCTCTTACTGTGTTTCAGAAAATCAGCAATCTGCCAATAGTGCGGCGGTTAGGCATTCCAGAGTGTATCTTGCTGGTGACGCAGCGAATCACAAAGTATCCTGTTCTTCTGGAGCGCATCCTGCACAACACAGAAGGTTGGTAGTTGCAGTCCAGTGAAACAATCCAGATATTATGGATTTGCAAGGTTCTAAATGCTTTCTTCTCATTGCAGCCGGGACAGAGGAACATGAAGGATTAGCACAGGCTCTCACTCTAATCAAAGACGTCATTGTTCAGGTGGATGCCCAGGTCAGTCTCTATGAGAAGGAAGCACGGCTCAGGGACATCGCCTCTAAGGTGGAGCCCAAGTCCCTTGGGAAAATCAAAGATGGACGCGTTTTCCGGAAGGAGGACCTTTCTCAGGGGCGACGCAAGCTCTTGTATGAGGGCATGGTCAACTGGAAAGCTGCATCTGGTCGACTTAAAGGTATTATGAGAGCATTAATTCCCATGCATAAGTACGGAGCCCATCAAGGGATATCGTTTGTGTTTCCCCAAAAATTTGCAACAGTTTTGCCAAAGAACGCTAAAGCATCAAAATATATTTTTTCCTCCATTTTATTTATTTTTTGTCCCCCTTAGGGGTTCCATATACACAAGTTTGTTTGGTGCACAATTGAAGTTTGTGATTCTTCTGTTGCAGATATTCTAGCTCTCCTTCTTACTGATGTTCTCATCTTGTTGCAAGAAAAGGACCAGAGATACGTGTTCTCCACTGTGGTAAGTGCGAGAACTTTGTTTTTGGTTTATACAAGAAGAGAAATTGTTTATCTTAACGCACTCATCTGTGCTGTTTTTCTGCTAGGACAACAAGCCATCTGTTATTTCACTGCAGAAGTTGATCGTCCGTGAGGTGGCGCACGAGGAACGGGCCATGTTCCTCATCTGTGCCTCCTCAAACGAACCTGAGATGTACGAAATCCACACGGCCTCAAAAGAAGATCGCAACACGTGGATCACCCACATCCGTCAGGCAGTGGAGAGGTCTGTGTCAGACGGTACTCACATTTGTGTCTGTACTTCTGTCTGCATTGTTTTTTAAATGTTCCTCCTCGGTTCCTGTCCATCAGCTGTCCACATATAGAAGAGAGATTGTTTAGCGAGGAAGAGGAAGCCAGAGTCGCCCGGTTCCGAGAGTTTCAAGGTAAAACGTAGCTTGTTTCGTAATGGCATTCATGGTTTTTCTGCTCATTTTGATGTTGTGTGATGTTGTTTTTTATGAGATTTGAAGGATCTTTTGTCACTAGAGGGCGCAGTTGTGTTTTCATACTGAAACCTTGCAAATCCTTTTGTCAAAAATAAGTATTTTTAGTGCAAATGCTTATTATATTAATATTATTAAATATATTATATATACTATAATTTATTATACTATATATGATAGTTAATATTTTATAATTATATTAATATAGTTATATTTAGTGTGTGTGTATATATATAATACTAAATGTTTGAGTACTAATTATAATAATATAAATATATTATAAAAATATGTAGTCATATGAACTATTATAAATATATGTGTGTATGTTTGTGTGTTATGTGTCATGTCGTGTGTTATTTATAAAATGTGTAATTTATACTTGATGTAATTTAGTTATATTTTATAAGAAATATTTGTATTCAGCAGGGATGCATTAAATTAATCAAAATAAACAATATAAATTAGTTATAAGAAAAAAAATATATAAATTAGTTATAAAAAAAAGTGACAAAAAAAAGATTTTTAGTTAATGCTGTTCTTTTGACAAATTCAATTTGTAATAAAATCACATTTTCCACAAAAATATTGTTTCTTGCATTGTTATGGTTTGCTGTTACATTTATAATGTTATATTGTTGAAAAATTGTAAATACTATCAATGATTTTGTCTCTTTAACATATTTTACTCCATCTACGGCAACTCTTTTGAAGACATTTTTAACCAAGTTAAGCCAAATACAGTTGTGGAGTTTTTAGCATAAAGGAATTATAAAAACATGATCAAATTCAGCCATAATATTTCTCTCCATGAAAATAGCCATAGAAGCTGTAATGGCATTAAACAAACAAACAAACTCCATCTACGACTCTTTTCTGTAGATCGCCTGATGTTGAAGGACACTCAGATTGCCCAGAGCCTCACAGAGAAGCTGCAGTTGTTTGCAGAGCTGGCTGAATCTGTGGCCGGTTTAGAGGACGCCAGCTCTCGCTCCCGTCTGCTGCTGAGGGGCGATGCCGTGGAACTCCAGCAGGGGGAGCAGCTGCTCAAAGGAGCCATTACTGAAGGTAACATGTCAGGTTGATGGCCTGATGAATAAGTTAATTGTCTTAAGCATTGGCGTCATGATGTAATCTTGCACTTGGTAGCAAACTAGATTATTTGAGCGCTAAATGTAGATATTGAAGTATATCTCTGTGTTTCTGTAGTGGAGAACCTGCAGAACCTCCTTGCATCTGGAGCTCGGGAAGCATCTTCACAGACTGAGGGGAACCAGAGTCCGTCCTTGAGTTTGCTGCCACGCAGAGC
>NW_015505266.1:650600-668580 GCF_001515645.1 Sinocyclocheilus grahami | reverse complement strand
ATTTCCTGGCCTACACTTCCTGCTTCACATTTCCTGTCTTTCGCTTCCTGCTCCACACATGCTATTGTCACATTTCCTGGCCTACACTTCGTGCTTCACGTTTCCTGCCTTTCGCTTCCTGCTCCACACATGCTTTTGTCACATTTCCTGGCCTACACTTCCTGCTTCACGTTTCCTGTCTTTCGCTTCCTGCTCCACACATGCTATTGTCACATTTCCTGGCCTACACTTCGTGCTTCACGTTTCCTGCCTTTCCACACATGCTATTGTCACATTTCCTGGCCTACACTTCGTGCTTCACGTTTCCTGCCTTTCGCTTCCTGCTCCACACATGCTTTTGTCACATTTCCTGGCCTACACTTCCTGCTTCACATTTCCTGTCTTTCGTTTCTTGCTTCATACATGCTATGTTGGACAGGAAGTGTAAAGAAGAAAATATTGAGAAGGAAGTAAGAAACAGGAAGTTTTGTTTGTGTCTGGTTTTAGTTTTCCGGAGAGCTTGGAGAGCGAATGAAGGAAAGTTATGGGGATTTCTGCAGTCGGCACACTGAAGCGGTCAACTACTACAAAGAGCAACTGCAGAGCAACAAGAAGTTCCAGAACCTCACGAGAGTATGTTGAGATCTTATGTGGCTAACATTTGCTAGATTGTCCTAAGCGCTGCTTTAAATCATTTTTTCCTCTTACTGTGTTTCAGAAAATCAGCAATCTGCCAATAGTGCGGCGGTTAGGCATTCCAGAGTGTATCTTGCTGGTGACGCAGCGAATTACAAAGTATCCTGTTCTTCTGGAGCGCATCCTGCACAACACAGAAGGTTGGTAGTTGCAGTCCAGTGAAACAATCCAGATATTATGGATTTGCAAGGTTCTAAATGCTTTCTTCTCATTGCAGCCGGGACAGAGGAACATGAAGGATTAGCACAGGCTCTCACTCTAATCAAAGACGTCATTGTTCAGGTGGATGCCCAGGTCAGTCTCTATGAGAAGGAAGCACGGCTCAGGGACATCGCCTCTAAGGTGGAGCCCAAGTCCCTTGGGAAAATCAAAGATGGACGCGTTTTCCGGAAGGAGGACCTTTCTCAGGGGCGACGCAAGCTCTTGTATGAGGGCATGGTCAACTGGAAAGCTGCATCTGGTCGACTTAAAGGTATTATGAGAGCATTAATTCCCATGCATAAGTACGGAGCCCATCAAGGGATATCGTTTGTGTTTCCCCAAAAATTTGCAACAGTTTTGCCAAAGAACGCTAAAGCATCAAAATATATTTTTTCCTCCATTTTATTTATTTTTTGTCCCCCTTAGGGGTTCCATATACACAAGTTTGTTTGGTGCACAATTGAAGTTTGTGATTCTTCTGTTGCAGATATTCTAGCTCTCCTTCTTACTGATGTTCTCATCTTGTTGCAAGAAAAGGACCAGAGATACGTGTTCTCCACTGTGGTAAGTGCGAGAACTTTGTTTTTGGTTTATACAAGAAGAGAAATTGTTTATCTTAACGCACTCATCTGTGCTGTTTTTCTGCTAGGACAACAAGCCATCTGTTATTTCACTGCAGAAGTTGATCGTCCGTGAGGTGGCGCACGAGGAACGGGCCATGTTCCTCATCTGTGCCTCCTCAAACGAACCTGAGATGTACGAAATCCACACGGCCTCAAAAGAAGATCGCAACACGTGGATCACCCACATCCGTCAGGCAGTGGAGAGGTCTGTGTCAGACGGTACTCACATTTGTGTCTGTACTTCTGTCTGCATTGTTTTTTAAATGTTCCTCCTCGGTTCCTGTCCATCAGCTGTCCACATATAGAAGAGAGATTGTTTAGCGAGGAAGAGGAAGCCAGAGTCGCCCGGTTCCGAGAGTTTCAAGGTAAAACGTAGCTTGTTTCGTAATGGCATTCATGGTTTTTCTGCTCATTTTGATGTTGTGTGATGTTGTTTTTTATGAGATTTGAAGGATCTTTTGTCACTAGAGGGCGCAGTTGTGTTTTCATACTGAAACCTTGCAAATCCTTTTGTCAAAAATAAGTATTTTTAGTGCAAATGCTTATTATATTAATATTATTAAATATATTATATATACTATAATTTATTATACTATATATGATAGTTAATATTTTATAATTATATTAATATAGTTATATTTAGTGTGTGTGTATATATATAATACTAAATGTTTGAGTACTAATTATAATAATATAAATATATTATAAAAATATGTAGTCATATGAACTATTATAAATATATGTGTGTATGTTTGTGTGTTATGTGTCATGTCGTGTGTTATTTATAAAATGTGTAATTTATACTTGATGTAATTTAGTTATATTTTATAAGAAATATTTGTATTCAGCAGGGATGCATTAAATTAATCAAAATAAACAATATAAATTAGTTATAAGAAAAAAAATATATAAATTAGTTATAAAAAAAAGTGACAAAAAAAAGATTTTTAGTTAATGCTGTTCTTTTGACAAATTCAATTTGTAATAAAATCACATTTTCCACAAAAATATTGTTTCTTGCATTGTTATGGTTTGCTGTTACATTTATAATGTTATATTGTTGAAAAATTGTAAATACTATCAATGATTTTGTCTCTTTAACATATTTTACTCCATCTACGGCAACTCTTTTGAAGACATTTTTAACCAAGTTAAGCCAAATACAGTTGTGGAGTTTTTAGCATAAAGGAATTATAAAAACATGATCAAATTCAGCCATAATATTTCTCTCCATGAAAATAGCCATAGAAGCTGTAATGGCATTAAACAAACAAACAAACTCCATCTACGACTCTTTTCTGTAGATCGCCTGATGTTGAAGGACACTCAGATTGCCCAGAGCCTCACAGAGAAGCTGCAGTTGTTTGCAGAGCTGGCTGAATCTGTGGCCGGTTTAGAGGACGCCAGCTCTCGCTCCCGTCTGCTGCTGAGGGGCGATGCCGTGGAACTCCAGCAGGGGGAGCAGCTGCTCAAAGGAGCCATTACTGAAGGTAACATGTCAGGTTGATGGCCTGATGAATAAGTTAATTGTCTTACATTTACTGTCTTTCGCTTCCTGCTCCACACATGCTATTTCCTGGCCTACACTTCCTGCTTCACATTTCCTGGCCTACACTTCCTGCTTCACATTTCCTGGCCTACACTTCCTGCTTCACGTTTCCTGTCTTTCGCTTCCTGCTCCACACATGCTATTGTCACATTTCCTGGCCTACACTTCCTGCTTCACATTTACTGTCTTTCGCTTCCTGCTCCACACATGCTATTTCCTGGCCTACACTTCCTGCTTCACATTTCCTGTCTTTCGCTTCCTGCTCCACACATGCTATTGTCACATTTCCTGGCCTACACTTCCTGCTTCACATTTCCTGGCCTACACTTCCTGCTTCACATTTCTTATCCTACACTTCCTGCTTCACATTTCCTGTCTTTCGTTTCTTGCTTCATACATGCTATGTTGGACAGGAAGTGTAAAGAAGAAAATATTGAGAAGGAAGTAAGAAACAGGAAGTTTTGTTTGTGTCTGGTTTTAGTTTTCCGGAGAGCTTGGAGAGCGAATGAAGGAAAGTTATGGGGATTTCTTTTTTTTGCACACTGAAGCGGTCAACTACTACAAAGAGCAACTGCAGAGCAACAAGAAGTTCCAGAACCTCACGAGAGTATGTTGAGATCTTATGTGGCTAACATTTGCTAGATTGTCCTAAGCGCTGCTTTAAATCATTTTTTCCTCTTACTGTGTTTCAGAAAATCAGCAATCTGCCAATAGTGCGGCGGTTAGGCATTCCAGAGTGTATCTTGCTGGTGACGCAGCGAATCACAAAGTATCCTGTTCTTCTGGAGCGCATCCTGCACAACACAGAAGGTTGGTAGTTGCAGTCCAGTGAAACAATCCAGATATTATGGATTTGCAAGGTTCTAAATGCTTTCTTCTCATTGCAGCCGGGACAGAGGAACATGAAGGATTAGCACAGGCTCTCACTCTAATCAAAGACGTCATTGTTCAGGTGGATGCCCAGGTCAGTCTCTATGAGAAGGAAGCACGGCTCAGGGACATCGCCTCTAAGGTGGAGCCCAAGTCCCTTGGGAAAATCAAAGATGGACGCGTTTTCCGGAAGGAGGACCTTTCTCAGGGGCGACGCAAGCTCTTGTATGAGGGCATGGTCAACTGGAAAGCTGCATCTGGTCGACTTAAAGGTATTATGAGAGCATTAATTCCCATGCATAAGTACGGAGCCCATCAAGGGATATCGTTTGTGTTTCCCCAAAAACTTGCAACAGTTTTGCCAAAGAACGCTAAAGCATCAAAATATATTTTTTCCTCCATTTTATTTATTTTTTGTCCCCCTTAGGGGTTCCATATACACAAGTTTGTTTGGTGCACAATTGAAGTTTGTGATTCTTCTGTTGCAGATATTCTAGCTCTCCTTCTTACTGATGTTCTCATCTTGTTGCAAGAAAAGGACCAGAGATACGTGTTCTCCACTGTGGTAAGTGCGAGAACTTTGTTTTTGGTTTATACAAGAAGAGAAATTGTTTATCTTAACGCACTCATCTGTGCTGTTTTTCTGCTAGGACAACAAGCCATCTGTTATTTCACTGCAGAAGTTGATCGTCCGTGAGGTGGCGCACGAGGAACGGGCCATGTTCCTCATCTGTGCCTCCTCAAACGAACCTGAGATGTACGAAATCCACACGGCCTCAAAAGAAGATCGCAACACGTGGATCACCCACATCCGTCAGGCAGTGGAGAGGTCTGTGTCAGACGGTACTCACATTTGTGTCTGTACTTCTGTCTGCATTGTTTTTTAAATGTTCCTCCTCGGTTCCTGTCCATCAGCTGTCCACATATAGAAGAGAGATTGTTTAGCGAGGAAGAGGAAGCCAGAGTCGCCCGGTTCCGAGAGTTTCAAGGTAAAACGTAGCTTGTTTCGTAATGGCATTCATGGTTTTTCTGCTCATTTTGATGTTGTGTGATGTTGTTTTTTATGAGATTTGAAGGATCTTTTGTCACTAGAGGGCGCAGTTGTGTTTTCATACTGAAACCTTGCAAATCCTTTTGTCAAAAATAAGTATTTTTAGTGCAAATGCTTATTATATTAATATTATTAAATATATTATATATACTATAATTTATTATACTATATATGATAGTTAATATTTTATAATTATATTAATATAGTTATATTTAGTGTGTGTGTATATATATAATACTAAATGTTTGAGTACTAATTATAATAATATAAATATATTATAAAAATATGTAGTCATATGAACTATTATAAATATATGTGTGTATGTTTGTGTGTTATGTGTCATGTCGTGTGTTATTTATAAAATGTGTAATTTATACTTGATGTAATTTAGTTATATTTTATAAGAAATATTTGTATTCAGCAGGGATGCATTAAATTAATCAAAATAAACAATATAAATTAGTTATAAGAAAAAAAATATATAAATTAGTTATAAAAAAAAGTGACAAAAAAAAGATTTTTAGTTAATGCTGTTCTTTTGACAAATTCAATTTGTAATAAAATCACATTTTCCACAAAAATATTGTTTCTTGCATTGTTATGGTTTGCTGTTACATTTATAATGTTATATTGTTGAAAAATTGTAAATACTATCAATGATTTTGTCTCTTTAACATATTTTACTCCATCTACGGCAACTCTTTTGAAGACATTTTTAACCAAGTTAAGCCAAATACAGTTGTGGAGTTTTTAGCATAAAGGAATTATAAAAACATGATCAAATTCAGCCATAATATTTCTCTCCATGAAAATAGCCATAGAAGCTGTAATGGCATTAAACAAACAAACAAACTCCATCTACGACTCTTTTCTGTAGATCGCCTGATGTTGAAGGACACTCAGATTGCCCAGAGCCTCACAGAGAAGCTGCAGTTGTTTGCAGAGCTGGCTGAATCTGTGGCCGGTTTAGAGGACGCCAGCTCTCGCTCCCGTCTGCTGCTGAGGGGCGATGCCGTGGAACTCCAGCAGGGGGAGCAGCTGCTCAAAGGAGCCATTACTGAAGGTAACATGTCAGGTTGATGGCCTGATGAATAAGTTAATTGTCTTAAGCATTGGCGTCATGATGTAATCTTGCACTTGGTAGCAAACTAGATTATTTGAGCGCTAAATGTAGATATTGAAGTATATCTCTGTGTTTCTGTAGTGGAGAACCTGCAGAACCTCCTTGCATCTGGAGCTCGGGAAGCATCTTCACAGACTGAGGGGAACCAGAGTCCGTCCTTGAGTTTGCTGCCACGCAGAGCGGACACCTTCGGCGGCTATGATAGCATTCCTAGCATACTGCCTAAGAGTAAGAGTCAGTACATGTGATTAGACACTAATTATACTCGTCATTATTATACACATTAACATAGATTTGTTGGCAGTATTTTAATGTAAGACTCATTGTTGCATAATATCAGATCTTTTTATCCATATTCATTGCATATTTTAAAGGCTGTGCATCCCACTATCTGTACTATGCAGTGGGGAACATTACGATTGATTAGTCTTAAATTATAGTTGAAAATAACACATTAAAGATTCATTCATTTTTGATTTTCCTTTGTTGTTGTTCTCTTTCTCTTTTTTTGTCTTTTTTCAATAATTTTGTTTGTTTTTTCTGTCTTTTGCTCTTTTTTTCTTTCATTTTATTGTTTTGTCACTCTTGTTTGTTTTTGATTTTTGCTTGTTTCTTTCTCTTTTGTTTGTTCTGTTTTGTTTTTATTCATTTGCTGTTTTCTTTGTTTGCTTTTTTTGTTTAATCACTCAATTCTTCTGTCTTTTGTTGGATCTTTCATTTGTTTGTTTGTTTTTATGATAGCCTTTTGTTTATTATTTAGTTTCATTCTTTCTTTTAATTGTCCTTTTGTTTTCTTTTCCTTCATTCTTTTATTTGTTTGATTAGTTTTTTGTTTGTTTATTATTTTGTTTCTTAACGTTGATGCTTTCATTTATTTGTTCTCTGACCTTGGTTCTTTCTTTCTTTTCCTTCTGGCTTGCTTTCAGTTTGCACTGCATTCTTACCAGACACTTACTTACCAAAGCACCTTACAGTGCAGTACACAAATCATGTTTTAGCAAATACAAGGACAGCCTACGTCTTAGTTGTCTAACTTTTCATTTTTAATTTAATATTTTAGAGGCTCCATCGCAATTCACATACTGTCTGTACTATGCAGTAGGTCAGCTGTTCCCAGACAGTTTTTAAAGTATGCATGCATATACAGTGGGGCAAAAAAGTATTTAGTCAGCCACCAATTGTGCAAGTTCTCCCACTTAAAAAGATGAGAGAGGCCTGTAATTTTCATCATAGGTATACCTCAACTATGAGAGACAAAATGAGAAAAAAAATCCAGAAAATCACATTGTAGGATTTTTAAAGAATTAATTGGTAAATTCCTCGGTAAAATAAGTATTTGGTCACCTACAAACAAGCAAGATTTCTGGCCCTCACAGACCTGTAACTTCTTCTTTAAGAGCCTCCTCTGTCCTCCACTCGTTACCTGTATTAATGGCATCTGTTTGAACTCATTATCAGTATAAAAGACACCTGTATAATTATCCACAGCCCCCTGTGTTACAGGATATGGTTGGTTTGTGCTGTTTATGTGCAGGTCTGCTATGTACCTCTCCAGTTTAAGTTGTAAATCAGGTGTGTTTGTGTGTTAAATCAGACGGCAGTATTAAGAAGAAGGTTGCCGGAGCGGCCGGCAGGTCCAGGGACAGGAGTCAACGGGCCAGCTCTGATCCGCAGCTCAAAGAGGTGTACGCATGTCAGGACCGGGATGAGCTGGTGAGAGAACACACTCATGCAGGCCTTTGTCCCACAGATGACAAGAACATGGCCGTGTTTACTAAATGAGAATGACATCAGATGTTTTGGACAGGAAGTTCACTTTTGTCAGTTTTAAACTGTCACACTAGTCATTGTCTAGCTATAGATCTGGTAATTATATGATTATTTGGTTATTATATTATAAAATTATAAAATTATACGATTATTATGATTATAGTATTTAGTGTATTACTATTGTTAAAATATAATAATAAATGGATATAACAGTATCTATAATTTATAATAATATGTATTTGTTTATTTATAGTAATGTATATTATGTATATACATTTATATAAAATTAATAATTACATATAATGTTTATAATAATGTAGTTATTTATTTATTGTAGGGCTGTGCGATTTGGGGGAAAATATCAAATTGCGATTTTTTTTTTTTGACAGATATTGCGATTGCGATTTGATTTGTGATTTTAAATTTGAAAATTCAAGCTTCAGCTCAATATTGTCAATAATGTGCAGCACAGTATTGGTATCATTACCCTGCTGAAAAACACTATAGAAATTCTTATAGTTTCCATTAACCCATTACAAAATTCCTTTTTGTTTTGGGCATTATTCCAATAGGAATTACTGTTGTTCTTTTGGTTGCCATCTGCCAGATTACACCCCACCAATAGAATCCATCAAATACTAGTAGACACCATTATAGTTTACATTAAAACCAATACAATTCCCATTATAACCCTGAAATACATTACATTTGTTATTGTGATTTTGGAGGGGTTCTATTGTTTTTTTTCTTCAGCAGGCAAGATTATAATGGTATAACTAGTTTTACAGAATTAACTTAATTACTGAATTTCACAGAAAATATTTTTTTATAAATAAACAACTGTATTTCTTAAGTCAATTATTAAAATATTACATATGTTACATAGGCTGATTTATTCATTTTAAGTATTTGGGATTTTAAGAACAAGTGGAAAATGTGCTGAATGTTTCATTTCATCCAAGTGAAATTAGCAAAGCAGTTAGACTGAATTTACATTCGTTTTAAACGCAGAGCCAGGCGCGAGTCGACACAGGTTGCGCGCGTGCATCAAGCCTCATCCATACTGCCAGATGCGCTCGTGGAGTCTTGCGGTGCGGAGCCGGGTGCGAGTATAAACGAGCATTACGAGACCGGCTGCGTGAGTGCAGCAAGCATGAACAGCTCGTCCGTGACGCGGGATTCGCACCGCGTGGGGCAGAGAGGAGCTCATTTCGAAGCTTAAGTTGCATACGTTTTTCTTTAATTTTAATTTGCCTAACTATCGATCTGACCCAGTAGACGCCATAATCCCACTCCGTCTCTCTCCCGTCCCGGGAGAGTGTTGTGGGTGTTTACGCAGTTGGCTAGAGCAGTGCTGATTGGGGAGAACGGAGGTGCGCTCACTCTTGCCCAGGGCAAGTAAGACTGCAACTCAAGGCTGGCAGTCATGCATATGCTCTGGAACAGAGTAATATCGCGTCCACATCGCAGGCTTTGCGATTAGCAAATCGCAACGTCTCAAATTGCGATTTCGAATAGATTTCGATTAATCGCACAGCCCTAGTGTGTATTATATATGTATATAACATTTAAAACAGTATTGTTTACATAAATTATATAGTAATGTTTATACACACACACATATATATAGTATATTTGTATATTATATTATGTATTTATAATATAAAATTGTATATTAGTGTGTATTTACATTTTATTTTTAATCAAATATTTATTGGCAAATATAATTAGTAAAATATTATTTAAATTTTTTAATAGATTATAAAATAGGCCTATTATATTATAACATTTGAACATTAGTTTATCACCATTTTTATTAATGTTGGCAGTTTAATGTGTTAACAGTGGAATTAATAAAAAATAAATAAAATACAATAAAAAATATGAATCAAGGTTTAATAAAATATAAAAATCTATAGTGCATTATATATGAACTCTTTCCCCACCAGTGTTTTTGAAAAAATTTGCCAGCCACTGCCAGCATTTTTGATCATTTTCACAAAAATTGTGGCCCCTAAAATATTTTGTTGTCTGAACATGCAATACATCAAAATAAAGAACAGAGCCTCTACTTAAAAAAATATA
Source organism: Sinocyclocheilus grahami (assembly GCF_001515645.1). Taxonomy (NCBI): domain Eukaryota; kingdom Metazoa; phylum Chordata; class Actinopteri; order Cypriniformes; family Cyprinidae; genus Sinocyclocheilus; species Sinocyclocheilus grahami. Next base: position 658,633 of record NW_015505266.1, on the reverse strand, counting down.
TATATTTTTTTTTTTCTAGCTTCAAGCATTCTTTTTTGTCAACACTTGAATGGAAGTAAGTTTCATAAAAAAAATAGTTTTCAAAAAAGTATTGAGCAAAAAGCTGAGAAAATCGCATTTTTATCAAATACTGTATATTATCAAAACAAAGATGCAGTAGATGGCTTCCATCAGCACTCCCAAAGCTTCACAGTCCTTTACCACTTCCTGGATAACATTTCACTTGGTTACATAAGGCAGTTTTCTGTTGTTGGCTGTTTATTGTTGATGATCGCATTATTTTTCATATGCTTCTGCTTACATATGTGATCGCACGTTTCTGTGTCTTCCTCGCCTGTGTTTTTGATCGGGACATTTTGGACTCATTCAGGAGATGTGTAATAGCGCCCTCGAGTGTATAACAGTGAAAACACGGAAACCCGAAAAAATTCCATGTTTGACAGGGAAAGAGTTAATGTTTGTTGCTATAATTAACTATAAGAAAGTAATGCATTACTCATCTACCATGATAATCTTTGAGTAAGTCTTTGAATTATCTTAATTTGGGGCTTTTCTCATGAAACATTGATATGCATGAATAAATCCAAACAACTTTTTTATTTTTTATTTTAATATGTCATCTCTCTCAGGACGAGGCCTCTTCACCTTGCTTGCGCAAAATATTGTCCACCTGTAAATTTCCAGAGTCAGAGGTAAGAGCACACATTGGATTGGAATTGAGGCGATTATGTCTCACTTTGTTTCCCACGAGATAAAAGGCGCATATCATTTCTCACACCCCTCTCAATACATATTTGAAATGGTAACCTTTGCATTCACCGCACCTAATCGGCAGTTAATGCAGCGATACTTCACTTGGCAGGAATGTGGCATTGTGTCTCATGAGAATAATGTCTCTGAATATTGAATCATCCTGCCAGTAATGTTGCCCTTGTCTTCCTGTTTTTCCAGTTCTATGAGCAAGTTCTGCTGCTGTCCCAGAGGCTGTACAGTTTACAGGTACAACAGAATGACCACACTCATGTCTCACTCATAACGTCAGCCACACGCATCCTGTAATCATGACAGGATCTGCTTTAGAGGAATCTTCCCCTCTCAGGTTCCTCAGGCTGTGGTCATTTGTTTGCTCAGATGTTCACAACATCTGCAAAATTGTGGTTAAACAATAGCTACATATCTTGTGTTCATTAGTCCATTCTTTTATTTTCATTTTCCAATTGTTCTTTTGTTCATTCGCTTGTTTGCTCCTTTTAATTTGTTCTTGTTGCTCCTTCTGTCTTTCATTTGCTGTTCTTTTTTTAATTTCATTATTTTGATAATTTTTTTCTTTCTGTCAGTTTCACTTTTGGGTTCTCATTTGCTCTTATTGGTTCTTTTGATTTTCGTTTGTTCTGTCATTCGTTCTTTCATTCGTGCCATTTTCTTTCATTCATTTTAGTTTTTTTGTTCTGTCATTATTTGTTCTGTCGGTCCGTGTACTTTTGCGTCCATTCATTTTTCGTTTTTTTAACCATGTCTAAAAAAATGAAAAAAGAACGGTTGTATTTTTAAATGCTATGCTGAAAACCAAAATAGAAATTAGAACCTAGCTTTAATGTACATCTATTTTGACATATTTTTGCCCTGTCCGCATATAAATGCTGCATTTTTATGTGGATGTCACTCCTGAAACTTTGCAGCATGTAAGCTGCTGTCACTGGTCCTCTTAGCATCATGATTAACAAAACTTTTTCAAATTCTAAATGGATTAGCCAAGAAAGAGCGCTCGCTTTATAATAATTATAAAGCTGTTTTTCATTTCAGTTTATCGCAATCTCACAGAGTTCCGATATAATCAATGAAGCTCTACACTGCTCAATGAATCTCTTATTTACATCACTTTGTTTGTTATCAGTGACTGCGCAGCACTGAACAAAACTGTCGCGTGGAGTTGGTTCTAGCTTAAACGCTTGGCCACTGCATTCATAACAACAGAAAATGTCAGTGATTGGCTATTGATCAGTGCTGCAAAAACATGTTGAAAATAGAAACCTCCAGAGTTGAAACACAAATATACACTGGAGCATTTGGAAATACACGTTTCGCCAGTATCCTATTTCTACCACTTCAACCAACGTTCTCTTGCTTTCGTTTCCCTCTAGCACTCCCGCACACCTGCCCTGGATACAGTTAATTGCAAAGAAATATCTTGAGTATTTCATGTTTTCAGGCATGAAAGATCATAAAAAGGTGTTAAGATCATAAAAATATCGAAGCCAAAGGTTTTCATAAAGCAGTAGGTTACTGGTAGCCACATCAGTAGCGCAAGACAGCGCTTATACTGTATAGAGATGCTAATAAGATAAAAATTAAATTTAGCCTTTATATACATTTTGTTTACAAATTTTAATTAAATAAAAAATGTAATTAAAATTTGTAAACAAAATGTATATAAAGGCTAAATTTAATTTTTATCTTATTAGCATCTCTATACAGTATAAGCGCTGTCTTGCGCTACTGATGTGGCTACCAGTAACCTACTGCTTTATGAAAACCTTTGGCTTCGATATTTTTATGATCTTAACACCTTTTTATGATCTTTCATGCCTGAAAACATGAAATACTCAAGATATTTCTTTGCAATTAACTGTATCCAGGGCAGGTGTGCGGGAGTGCTAGAGGGAAACGAAAGCAAGAGAACGTTGGTTGAAGTGGTAGAAATAGGATACTGGCGAAACGTGTATTTCCAAATGCTCCAGTGTATATTTGTGTTTCAACTCTGGAGGTTTCTATTTTCAACATGTTTTTGCAGCACTGATCAATAGCCAATCACTGACATTTTCTGTTGTTATGAATGCAGTGGCCAAGCGTTTAAGCTAGAACCAACTCCACGCGACAGTTTTGTTCAGTGCTGCGCAGTCACTGATAACAAACAAAGTGATGTAAATAAGAGATTCATTGAGCAGTGTAGAGCTTCATTGATTATATCGGAACTCTGTGAGATTGCGATAAACTGAAATGAAAAACAGCTTTATAATTATTATACACTGCTCAATGAATCTCTTATTTACATCACTTTGTTTGTTATCAGTGACTGCGCAGCACTGAACAAAACTGTCGCGTGGAGTTGGTTCTAGCTTAAACGCTTGGCCACTGCATTCATAACAACAGAAAATGTCAGTGATTGGCTATTGATCAGTGCTGCAAAAACATGTTGAAAATAGAAACCTCCAGAGTTGAAACACAAATATACACTGGAGCATTTGGAAATACACGTTTCGCCAGTATCCTATTTCTACCACTTCAACCAACGTTCTCTTGCTTTCGTTTCCCTCTAGCACTCCCGCACACCTGCCCTGGATACAGTTAATTGCAAAGAAATATCTTGAGTATTTCATGTTTTCAGGCATGAAAGATCATAAAAAGGTGTTAAGATCATAAAAATATCGAAGCCAAAGGTTTTCATAAAGCAGTAGGTTACTGGTAGCCACATCAGTAGCGCAAGACAGCGCTTATACTGTATAGAGATGCTAATAAGATAAAAATTAAATTTAGCCTTTATATACATTTTGTTTACAAATTTTAATTAAATAAAAAATTTTAATAATGAAAATTAGTTTGTATCTTTTTATTCTATTCATCATTGTTTGGACCATTAAAGAAGAAAATGCATTTTTCATATTTCATGAGTTCAAAAACGGAAAATGAATGGACACAAAGGTACACAGAACCCAGTCTTCAGTCAATTTGTTTAATTTATGCTTTCATTTTAGTTTTTTTAATTCTTTTGTTTGTTCTTTTTGTTCTTGTTCTTTTTTGTTCATTTGTTTTAATTTTTGCTCTTTTGCTGTTTTCTTTCAGACTTTTGTTATTTTTTTGACACTTGTTTTTTCTTTAATTTTTGTTTAGTTTTTTATTCTTTTATTAATTTTCCATTTTGTTTGTTCATTTGCTCTCTCTGTATTTATACTTTACTTTATTTGTTTTTTTTCCCCCTGTCTTTCATTTGTTTGTTTTGATGACAGTTCATTCTTTGGCCGTTCGTTTATTCTTTTGTTTTTGTTTTTCGTTCAGTTGTCCTTTCATTTTCTTTCTTGTCTTTTTGTTTTTGTTTTTGTTTGCCATTGTTCTTTTTTTCTTTTGTTGTTTTGTTTATTTTTTCTTGTTTGCTTTGTTTTTATTTTTCTGTTTTGTTGTACTCTGTCTTTTGATTCTTTCTTTCTTTTGTTTAATTGCATGTTTTGTTTTGTTTTTGTCTTTCATTTGTTCTTTTGTTTGGTGACAGTCTGTTCTTTCTTTTGGTCTTTTGTTTTTTCTTCTGTCCTTTTAGTTATCCTTTAATTTTCCTTGTTCCATTCTTTTGGTTTTGGTTTAATTCTTTCTGTATTTTTTTCTTATACTTTTTTCCCTTTCTGTCTGTTGTCCTTTAAGTTGCTTGCTTTCTTTTTTGTGCTTTCATTCTCTTTGCATTGCATTAAATTTACTTTCTTACCAAAGCTCCTTACAATACAGTACACAAATCATGTTTGAGCAAATACAAGGCCAAGCAGCTGAAGCACAAAACTAAGCCTTAGTTACCAGGAAGCTCTTAACAACTATCCAGACATCAAGTCCTTTCTGTCTCCTTCCCCCTCAGGCCATAATCTCTCAGCAGGACAGCCACATCGAGCTCCAGCGGGCCTCTCTCCTCACCGCCGAGCGGGACCGTCCCGGCAGCCGGAACCGTGGCACAGACGTGCTTCTGGAGCAGGAGAAGCAGCGCAACCTGGAGAAGCATCGCGAGGAGCTTGCCAACTTCCAGCGGCTACAGAGCCAGCATCGGCAGGAGCAGGCACGCTGGGAACGGGAGCGGGAGAAGCAGCGGCGGCAAGAGGAGGCGGCCGAGCAGCGGCTGAAGGAGTGGGAGGAGGAGTGTCGGCGACTGGAGCTGCGTTTGTCCGAGGAGAGGCAGGAACTCGAGAGGCAAAGGCAGACGTATCAGCAAGACCTGGAGAGGCTGAGAGAGTCCACACGTGTTGTTGAGAAAGAGAAAGAGCGATTGGAGCAACAAAGGAAGTTGAAGAAGCACAACACGGTGCCAAATACGACAGCGCTGTATGCACAGGAAGTTGGACAGGTGAGATGCCACCTGACTGTAGTTGTTTCCATATCCCTCGCTTCATTATAATGTAACACTTTACTACTGGTCCCCACATGAATCTATGGTTCTCTTGGAAGGCCTCACAGGTTACTAAATAGATTCAAATAATCATACCAATCCAATGGTTGACACAAAAGTAGAATAAATATATAGGCTAAAATTGTTAATGCCACTTTTTATTGATCTACAAAAAAAGTTCACTTCATTCAGCATCCAAACGTTTAATTGTTCTTTTTTTTCATCATAGTACAAAATTTTGGACCATTTCGATTCTTTTGAAATCTTTGTCGTACATGTTTTGGGAAAATTTGCACTTGGGTGAATTTGCAGATGTTTCTTGTCTTTTTGTTTTTGTTTTTGTTTGCCATTGTTCTTTTTTTCTTTTGTTGTTTTGTTTATTTTTTCTTGTTTGCTTTGTTTTTATTTTTCTGTTTTGTTGTACTCTGTCTTTTGATTCTTTCTTTCTTTTGTTTAATTGCATGTTTTGTTTTGTTTTTGTCTTTCATTTGTTCTTTTGTTTGGTGACAGTCTGTTCTTTCTTTTGGTCTTTTGTTTTTTCTTCTGTCCTTTTAGTTATCCTTTAATTTTCCTTGTTCCATTCTTTTGGTTTAATTGTTCTTTTTTTTTCATCATAGTACAAAATTTTGGACCATTTCGATTCTTTTGAAATCTTTGTCGTACATGTTTTGGGAAAATTTGCACTTGGGTGAATTTGCAGATGTAGGGCTACCGTTTAAAAGTTTTTTTTTCTCTCTCTCTTCTGCTCACCAAGGCTGCATTTACTTGATAGAAAACAGTTCTTTTAAATTGTAATAATATTTCACAATATTATGATTTGTACAGTGTTTTTTTTATTTTAATACATATTTTAAAATTGTATTTATTCCTGTGATGCAAAGCTGAATTTTCAGCATCACTCCAGTCTTAAGTGTAGGGCTGGGTATCGTTCAAAATTTTTATATTTTTATCGATACTGATACCGATACCTTGACTTCGCTACCGGTTCCTGAACGATACTTTTTTCGATACCAATTTTATGAAATCAATTTTAAAAACATTGCATTATCTAAAAAAAAAAAACTTTGGCTTTATTTTTCAGCTTGTTGATGTTTATACAGACTCAAAGACTCATCTCCTGAGCCACTGCACAAAGGAACAAAATGTAACCAACACAATAAATCAGTGCATATAGTTTTAATAAAGCTCAAATAGTCTTCAGTTTACACATTTGTTATTTAAAACGCATAGCTCAGACAGAATCATGATTTCTATTCATTTTCCACTGATTTACTGATGAGCATTAGCAGCTTCCAGCGCTGTCTGCCTGTGTTCTCTCTTCCATGATCGCTGCTCTGACTCATAGGTAATAACATTTAATTTCAGCAACATTACATGGCCAAAACACACATTAGACGGCAATCGGAAGTTATTACAAACACTCGATGGGGTTTTAAAATTAGTTTTGAGTAAAATCTTATTTATTGTCTTATGTAGCATGATGCTACAGTGTGCACGAATGGTCACATAACATGCGCTTTCGGTCGCATAGTATGAATGAATGGACATCTGCATGATCGTAACTCCACGCAACTCACGCATTCTCCATTGGAAATTAATGACTTTCGGTCTGTCGTTTGTCAGAGATAGTGGAAAGCCGGCTTGAAACGCAGTGGAAACGCCAGTATGACGAGGATCGTTTTCATTTTAAAACAAAAACGCACCAGTGTTAAATGTAGCTTTACATCTAAGGGGGCTGGGACGCATTCACACTACAGCCTCACGTGTACGCCATATCTCTGAGTGTAACCGGTGACGCGGACCAACTATGCAGACCGATCGGTGTATTACAGTACCACGAGAGCTATAGAGAGCAGACTGCTCCGTACGCTTTCGAATCGCTCTCGCGGATGTCAAACACTGATCGATTTGCGCCGCGCCGCACTGCGCTGCTTCTAGTCGAGCACACCTAGTGCTGCAGGCTTATTGGCTCACTGACATTGATAAGATTAACCCCTTAGGTATCGAAATTTGGTACCGAACGACGAGACGTTTTTCGATACTCGATGATATCGAGGCAATTCGGTCGGTGCCTAAAAAGTATCGAACTCGATACCCAGCCCTACTTAAGTGTCACATGATCCTTTAGAAATCATTCTAATATGCTGATTTGCTGATCAAGAAGCATTTATTATTATTATTATCAGTGTTGAAAACAGTTGTGTGAGGTCATGTTTTTGTGAAAATCATTTTTCAGGACTCTCTGAAAAAACTATTTATAGCCTCTTAACAATAATTAATGTTTATCACAGTTTACGTTTTTTTTTATTTTTTTTTATCAAAACATCAGAAAGATTTCAACACTATTCTTTTTTTTGTGTTAAAGGTCCCATATTGTACACCTTTCTGGAGTTTTATTTTAGGTTTTGATGTCCTTAAGAATATATATTTGCGGTATAAGTACCAAAAACCATCTCAATATATTTTTACAGCTCCTCTCTCAGGAGCTCTGCTGAGAAACAGGTCGATTTTGGCCTGTCTAATTAATATTCATGAGCCTCTCTTCTGATTGGCCTGTTGTTTTCTGAGTGACACCCGGCCAGGCCAACTACAGGTAACTAGGGTCAGCGTCGTCACAGCACTAGCTGGAGGCAGCCCATTCAAACCAGCACAGATTCGGCTACATAAGGAGCTTAAAATATTATCTTGTTGTGATGTTGGGTGCCAGAATCGACGTGTGACCAAGCGAAATGCAAATCAAGCCAGGATCAATCAGTATCAGTGTTAGTCATTTTATAGTATTAAGGAGGAATGTGCATTTAAAGTTTATGGTCTAAAATCAAAGAGCCACAGCCGGGTGTGTGTTTGCACTGCTGGGTTACAGATGAATATGATTCAGCGCTCGTGGCAAAGAGTT
>NW_015505266.1:649145-650554 GCF_001515645.1 Sinocyclocheilus grahami | reverse complement strand
TTGCTGGAACAATAATGTAGCTGTAAAAATAGTTGCCTGCAACAATTGAAATGTATATACATCTTCATCATGACTAGATGGACACGGAGAGTTTGTCTTTACTATACACGTTAGATGTGATCCACCTCAACAATCCTGTCATATCGTCCATCCTTTGAGTGAGAGTGTAACGTTACAGGTCGGCCGATCTGGTTTCATGGTTAAAGTTAACCTTTTCGACATGTTTCCATGTTGTCGTTGCTCAGCAAAAGCATGGACGCGATGTTGTCTGGGGGTTTGGCAAAAGGAGAGTGGGGCGGTGCTCGGGGTGGTGACTGAAGGCAGTGACTGTGTAGTTCTGACATCAACTTTTTTCAGAAGTCACAACGGTTCGTGAAAAATAGCTAGAACTTTAAGCAGGCTGTGTGCATTTTACTGTGGACTGACTGTTTTGAAACTTATATGGTAGTTAAATAGCCCCTAGACCTCAGTAATCGGGAAAAAAGCCAGGAAATTTCAGTTTTGACAATATGATGGGACCTTTTAAAATAAGAATATGTGCATTCATGTTTATTTGCATTAATGTTTTCAACACTGACTTCTGAATCAGTTCATTGAAATGGACCGTTTGAATTGAATCTCAGAAATGAATAGAACTTTGCAACAATGAATTTAGAAGTCCAACTCAACTCTATCATTAATATTTGATACATCACCCAGCTATTCAAGGAAATGGGAGCTGGCATACTTGAAATTAGCATGATGTCACCTCTGTGCTCCTTTTTAGTGCCACATGTTATTACAATTTCTAGGTATAGGTGTGCCAGCTGAGAGCATCTGCCTTTCCCACGCTCTCTTTTCAGCTGTGCTGTACCAGTACAATCAGAGGGAACAATGTGGCACTGTGAGGTTACATAGCAGTGGCTTTGCTAATCTACCTGCCACCCTGCCCTACCTGCTTGCCGATGAGCCTGCCAGATTACCCAGCTAGCTCTCTGGGAAAAATGCAAGACACTCGGACAAGTGTTGTTTGAACAGTATTAACCGCCTCACAAAAAAAGCCAATCTCTGTGTAAACAGCGTATAACAAAAGCTACATATTGTGCGATTTCTAGCTCTAAGCAGTACTGAAACCATCCCAGAGATGACAGCACACTAAAAACATTGGTCGAACAACCGAGTTTTCTTTAGAAAATAGAAATACTTTGCATTTGGCATTTTTTGCTCATTTGCACACAGTTTGACTGGCTCCATCATCTGTTTTTCATCAAACTCAGGCGTTTTCGTGCTTTCCTTCAATCACGTTAAACTGATTTGAGCGCCGTAGCCTGTCTGTCCATTCACGTGTGCGTACTTGATGACTAACTCTCTCATTTTGACAGATTACTCAGAAAAGGATGTCTAAGGAGCCAGACAAGGCATCTTTCAGC
>NW_015505266.1:593683-646522 GCF_001515645.1 Sinocyclocheilus grahami | reverse complement strand
GATCAGTGTTTCCCAGTCCTGTTCCAACACTACACATTTTGGATCTTCCTTATCTGACCGATCCATTTCAGGTGTTGGGAGTCTCTACTAATTGAGCTGCTGAGTTAATTTAGTTGTTTGATTAGGTAGAGTTTGAAAATATGTAGGTTGGGAAACACTGCTGATGATTGAGGATCCCAGAAGAACATCTCCCAATGTTTGAATGTTCTCCTTAACCTTTTTTTTGTAGAATGATGGAAATTAGAGGGTGCAATTATGACCTGAAGAAGCATAATGAACCGATTCAGAAGTGTGGCTCTAGTTTCCATTACATCTGCTTTGAGGTGTGGAAGAGTTTGAAAATGTGTGTCCAGAAACAGTGTTGGGAAACACTGCTCTATATCAGTGGTTCCCACGTTCCTGAAGCCCATTTTAAGTCTTTGAGTGATGACCTGAATCAGGTGTTTAATTTAAGGGGTCCTGTTATACACTTTTACAAAATTTTGAATTGGTTTTTGGGGTTTACTATTATAGGTTTTGATTGATTTTGATGGATCACTCTTAATTGTTCACATATTTTACATTGTTGTAGCACCTCTCTTCCCAGTCTGTCTCAAACATCCTGTTTACTTACTGTTTCTGTGAAACCCCTCCTTCCGAAATACGAAATGTGTTCTGATTGGTTAGCTGGTCCAGTGTGTTGTGATTGGTGAACCGCTTGGAGCGTGTTCCGGAAATGTAACACCACTTACCATAATTTCATCTGCTCAGCTGTAAATATTTACAATGGCGTCAATTTTGCCATACAAATTTGAGTCTGATTCAAACCCTGGGTGCATCTCAATCATCTCGCTAGTTCAGCAGTCAGGGCACTTGATCAGGGAGTCGGTCATTTTAAGGGTTGTCTCAATCGCAAAATCTTTCCAGTGCACTGGAACGTTCGCTCCCTGAAAAATCGCACAATGCACCACAAAAACTAGGGAGCATCGATGCCTATTATACTCCCTTACTGGAAATTACATCACATTTCTGAAGCATGAAACATAAACCACACGAGCCAACTCAATAAATATGACACGCGAAAGACGATTTGAAAAGACAAAACATTTTTAGAATATTTCAGCATAAACACATCGCTAGTGAACACATCTAATTGACATTTATAATTTATAAGATTCTGCTGAAATGTTGTAAGGACATGTAACAGAACATGTTTAAAGAGAATAAAAAATTAATTGATTAATACAAGTGGTGACATTTTACAATGTTGTCGATTGACGTACGTAATTATGCCGCCTTAAAGGGGTGGTTCACTGGCTTTTTTCTAGGCTTGATTGTGTTTATGGGGTGCAGTCTGTAACATGTGCTAATGCTTCGTTTTTTTAAAAACTCATTATTTTTCACATAATTTACCTTTATTCCACACCGCTCTGTCCCTTCTCTGAGAAACGGGCTGATCTTTCCTGTTTTTATGAAGCCCCGCCCTCAGAAATAGGCGATGGGCTCTGATTGGTTAGCTAGCCCAGTGTGTTGTGATTGGCTAAACCGCCTCTAGTGCTAAATGTCCCACCTCTCTCCTCAGCGGCATGTGCTCCGGTTGTACACAACGGTGTCGCTAATATCACTTATCAGTTTGAGCCGGATTGAGAAGCAGAGGATATTATTTAAGAGGATCGTGCAGAACCTGTGCAAACATGGCTTTAGGCGTGGGCCTATGTTTTTTATTTGTTGTTGTCTCATACTTTTAGATATGCTGTTATTTGTAAGTTCTACTGCTTATGTTAGCTTTTAATATACAGTTTTGTCCTGATTAAAGCTTTAATACAGTACGGCAACTGCACACGCGTCCATGTATAACGCTTCTCATAGCTATGTGAAAATAAGTGTAAAAAAAATGGAACAGAACTGAGCTGATGATCTGAATGAGAGAGAGAGAGGCCGAGCAGGCGACGTGAGGAACAGTATTAAGAACCTCTGCTTTAGAACATTGATTTTGAAACTTGTGAATTCATTAGAATCGTTAGAAGACAGAATCGCGATTCATATATGAATAGATTTTTACGAGCACCTCTAGTTTTCTCTTCCTCTTCTATAAAGCAGCGCAGCTTGGCCCCGCCCCCTTTGCTGTCTTTTCCCGAGGGCGGGGTTTATCTGGGTTTGTGATGTCACCAACCCGGGAAGTAACTCATTGTAGTCCCTACCAGCCATTTTTGTAGGCATTAAACTGCCAGAATTTTAAAAGACGACATCTCCGTTTGCATTGAACTTTCAGCTTCGTAACTTTGCAGATATTGTTTATGCTCAAACAGCAACATTACACACTAACTAACGTTAAAAAAGTGAAATCGCAATCAAACACCCTTTTAAATTGAGTAATCACTGTCCCAATGTGCACTGAGCCAGGATACTTACCAGTGACCGGATTTGTGTACACAATATACGGATTTAGGAGCTAGGGAGCTAATTGAGACGCACCCCATGTTTATGAACAAGAGGATCATGCAGAACCTTTGCAAACACAAATTTAAGGGGTTTTGGAACCGAGGTGGAAGAAACGGCATCTCTTCGACATGGCAACAACGCGCTACTAAAGCAGCTCCTCTTTGTCTTCTCTAGCGCAGCTCAACCAAGCATTGCCCGTGGGTGGGGATTATTTAAATTAGTGACATTGTGACTTCACACTATCCGTAAGAAGCGCACTGTAGTCCGAACAAACTGTTGTAATTCTTGAAACCACGGCTCTTGATGATTGAGGATCCCAGAAGAACACCTCCCAGTGTTTAGATGTTCTCCTTAACCACATTTTTTTTGTGAAATTATGGAAATTGGGGGGTGTAATTGACTTGCAGAAGCATAATGTACAGATTAAGGAGGGTGGCGCTAGTTTCAATTCCATCTTTGAGGCGTGGAGAAAATTGGCCATTTTTACAGCTTTAAGTACTGTAGATGTTATAAATACTTATATGATTATCCAATCTTTTCCATGAACTAAGGGTGTTGGTAACTTCACGGTTAATTATTTGAACTCCTTGCGTACATTTTTAAGGTTCGCTCCTTGGTGCATCCCAAAAATTGCATAATCACCCTTGGGCCCTTGAGCAAGACTTGCTTGTACCAGGTGGACTTTCCCTCCGAACAGTGTACAGTATGTCCTTTGGATGAAAAGTTTTGTGAGGGAGGCTGCTCACTAACTGTTAGCTGCTGATGTGCATTAATAATCTTTACCTCATGCTTAACTTAGTCCTTTGATGTGGAGCTGTCTTCAATTTGTGATACATTTTATGCCCGTGTTGACAAAGTGTGCTCGAGCGCATCAAACATCTTTGTTCTGCACGCAAAGCAGCATGTGTTTTAAATTTAGCTTTGTCCTGTAAATCCCAAAATCTTCTGGATTTCCTACACAGCACATTATCTCGGCATTTCCTGCATGTCATGCTCAAAAATGGAAGTTAATCTTCAGAAGCGGAGTAAAAAAAAAAGTTATTTAAATGCAGAAGGTACTTCTTAAACTTTTTGGCCCATAATATGTAATTTAGGCTTTATTAATTTAAAAGATGCATTCATCCAAAGTAATTTACAAGTAATGAAGAACAACATGAATAGCAAGTGATTTAACGCAACAATATTGTCTATGTTGTTTGAAGTTCTGCAGTTGGTACAATTGGTAGTCATTAATAAATCCATTTTACATACATTGTGTCATTGAGGTAGTGCTGGACAGTATACCGGTTCATACCGAATATTATTTTATTTTTATTTTATTTTTATTATTTTATTTTTGTTATGATATGAATTTTTAAAATACCGCAATATATGTCGCTTAAACGACGTTCGGAACGCGACACTGTTTGAAAGGGGTCCCTTTTCACTGTTGCACTGTGGTGAGGGTGAGGTGTATGTGTTACTAAGCGTGAAAGTTCCGAAACTCAGTGCGCTGCATGAGACAAAAAAGTAATATAGCCAAAACAACCGCATAGCCACTCTTTAGTGTAGATGCATGTTTTTATCAGATGATGCCGCGATTATAAATGAGAATGACTCCTGGTTAACATGTATTAAAAGGGGTCGTGTTTAGTCACAATTTAGTGTGGTATTTTTTGACAATATTCACTCATCATGACAGTAAAATAGGGCATTCTAAGTCAATATACTGCAGTATTTCCTCTCTCAATCAGTAGAAAATATGGTTAAAACCCGTTCATACATGAAAAAAAAAATATTGTCATGTACTGTGAAACCTGTATAGTTTTGAAAAATAACGTGATGTAAATTTTTGGTCATACCGCCCAGCACTACATTGAGGTATGTGCAACAAATTATGTGAAAATGGTTTCCTGTACGATTTAGATCTGTCTCAGTGACAGAACAAATTTCAGTGTAAATAAAGGCATTCTTGCATAAATTCAAAAAATATAAATGGTTCAGATATCCGTTCTTTTATAATTTGTCGTATTTGATTCTGTTGTAGTCCACTCTCATATAAATTGTTGCATTTGGTTCAACATTTGTAAAGCTATTATTGGGTAAATTGCTGTTGCATTCAATTCAGTTTTTCGTGAATCTGTGTGTATATTTTCCATGTTCACCTCAACTATTCGTAAATCCATTCTTGCGCAAGTTACGGCATTTAGTCAAATTGTCAAATCCATTTTTGCTGAAGTTGTTGCATTAAATTCAGTTGTTCATAAATCTGTCATTGTGTACATTATATTGTTGTGCTCAAGTTAAATGTTTGTAAAAACGTTTTTGCAAATGATTGCAGTCAGTTGTTCGTAAATCCATTTTTGCATAAATTGTTGCATTTATTTCAGTTTTTCATAAATCTGCTGTGTATGTCGTTGCGTTCAACTCAGTTGTTCGTAAATCCATCCACCACATACGTCAGTCCTGGTACTGTTTCATTAATGATTGGATGGAGACATTCACCACATGTGGTGCTAACATTTGCCTTTCGCTTTGTGTTTTAGCTTTCCAGTTCCTCCAGCTTCAATGGTGAGCTGCTGCTCGGCGGAGCTGGGGACCAGACACTTCCTCAAAAGTCACACCTGCGGGCCTCTCTCTCCGCATCCCCCGCCGACTACCCGGAGCGTCCCGAAGTCCATTCGCGCCGCGAGAGCTCCTGCAGCACCCTACCGGCCAAGACGGAGGTTCCCATCCATCTCATCAGCACCACAAACCAGCTGCACAAGCAGGGCAGCGTCCAGCAGCAGATACCAACCAAACTCGCCGCCCTCAGCAAAGGCAAGGAGAAGAGCGGGAAGGGCAAGAGTTCGCACCGCACCGACAGTTGGGGTTAGTACTGGTCCGTTTGCGACCAACAAAAGACGTTCCTTGGGAGCGAATTTGCAGATTCCTAAATCCATCTTCGCTTTTTTGTAGCTTCTGTTGACATGAAGCAGATGCTGCCCATCAAGCTGTCATCGAGGGATTCAGACGGAGGTCACAAAGCACGCCGGCCCATCAGTCCCCACCAACCTCAACATTCGCACTCAGGTAAGACAAACAACCGCACCCGACATTCCCGGCCGAGCCTGAACGAGCCGTATCCCGCTGTGTAAACAGTCATTAGGCCCAGCTGACAGGCCTGTTGTTTGGTTTGCTCGCCCTGCAGATTCCCTCAGCCCTCCAGACATGCATACGGACGCCCAGTCTAGCCTCGCGCCCGCCATTCTCAAAACCCACAACCAGACCTCCCAGCCCACCCTCCAGTACACTGTTAGCGACGAAGCCGCCAAGGAGGACGTTATCTTTTTCTGAGGTGTCCAATGGGATGCAAAGACATTGTGTTAACGTTTCGGACGATATTTTACTTTAGGAACACGTTTTAATCCTCCTAGTCTTAACAACTAACAAGTTTTATTGAAGCCTGTAAATTTACGACAAAGAAAAATGTGTTTTTGTTTATATGAAAAAAGTCTCGGTGTTTGTCCAGAAAACCCAAAGACTTTGACGGACAGCTTCAGGTGAAGGACATTTCTGTAGCACGAGCTCCGAAAGGGCGATATGAAGGACGAATGGATGTTTTTAGGTTGCTTATTGTTGTGGTGAGCAATTTGGCACAGCGGCAATGTCCCATTTCATTTCAGACTCAGTATTTGGGACGACTGTTTTCTGTTGGATTTGTTCAGTTTTATTTTTTGGGTCACTCTGGAACATTAATGCTTATGGAAAACGGCATACGTTGACATTTTGAAATTTAAGTCAGTTTTGACTGCACACTGTGTAAACTTTGCTGGATTTCAACTTGGATTATTTGATTTCACAAAAGCCAATTCTATTTCAGTTGCCATTTTATTCATGTGGTACATCTTTTTAGAGATTTCTTCCAAATGTTCACAAAAAATCATATTAAGCAGCGGACATGAAGAGAATCCAAGGTTTTATTAACCGTTATTCTGTTTTTACTTTATATGTTAGTAGATCTTCCAAATGATAGCGATTGATCTGAGTATTTTGGGATTACTCAAATAGAAATCAGACGATGGATACAAATGTCTTAAATGATAAATGAACCATGTTTTCACCTTTCCAAATGATCAAAAAGTCCATTTAAGACATGACTTGGCTAAAATACGAACGACTGAATCTCATGAAAACTATTAAGGAATGTCCAGGTCGTTATTTACCCTGAAAAATCCGTTACTGTATTACAGTAATGAGAATTAGGTTTGTTTGTTTTGTTTTATTGCATTACGATATTGAGAACTTTTAGGAGGAAAGGTTTAATTTCAAAATTTAAATAATCTTAAAATAGTTTTACTGTCTTTTTTTAGAGAAAAAATAAATAAAATATGACATTAATGTACACAGTTCCATTTAAGATTAGTGCCAAATATATTTAAATATTGTGGTAGATGTATACACAGTTTTTATTTTTTGTTTGTTTGTAACAAACTTAACTTAGTTTCCTTACCCATCCTAGTTATTTCCACATTCAAGAATAAAAGCTTTGTTTTAATCTTGTCTCCTTTAAACACATTTCACATTTTTGCATTTCCTCCATTCTTATGACTCACATTCATTTCATTCCATGTCTAAATTAAGTCGCTAAAGTTGTCAAGCATTTCCTCTGTTCTAAAGCTGAACACACAAACAGCATGTGTGATGTAATACTTTGGATTTCAGAGTAATGCCACCAAAGACTAGGATTTAAACCACTCCGTTTCTAAATCTAACCCATGAGCTGTGAATATAACGTATCTCTGATGTCCGTTTCCTGCGACTATGTGACTTATATGTATATGTTGTACATAGTTTCCTTTTAACATAGACGAGATGTAGATATTATGCAAGGGATGTCTTATGGCTACTGAAATTACAGATGGATCATTTGGGTATAATTTGTTCGTTTCATTTTGTAAGCACTTTTTTTTTTTAAATTAATTCTATAATCATTGAGTGTTTTTCAGTTCAAAAACAACCCATAATGCATTGCTTTTGGATAACCTTTGGATTCACCTATTCCACTTGACGGAAGAAGTATTTTTGATGTAAAAACGGCTTGATTTGATATCCATCCTACATTTTGAGTTTCTAGGTCCAATGCTTTTCCGTGGTGCAAGTGAAGGGATATTTTCACACTGTAGCAGATCGGTTTTGACTCTCAATGATGTGTAAATAAACGTCACATGATGTTGATGATCTAATAATGAAGTTAGTGACTAAATGCTGTTTGTCTCACTCCTTTAGCTGCAGCGCACTTTATCTCAGAATGAATTGTTTTCTTTGATTTGTTCAACTGTGAGTTTAAAAAATAAAACATCATGTCGCTTTAAATTGTCACTTGATCCGGCCGGCATTCATTGTGACTGTAGCTTCTTGGTGTCTGTGATTGTACGACATAATTGTATGACGTTATTCCTATGTGAAGAGTATTTCTTGTCAAATATTGCTGTCAAATTTCGTCTAAATCTATGATTTTTCTGTTTCCAGTTACACTAGCCACTTTTCAATACCAGCGAACTTTAAGGGGGACCTCAAGTGTTAATATTTCTGATGTTTTGTGTCTTAAGTTTTTAGCACGCAAGGCCAGTTTTTTTTCTACCACAGCATTGTACTCACTCTACCGAAGAAAAATAGAAAAACTTGTGAACACTTAAAACTGCTGCCTTTAGAGACATTATAGTAATAAAATATGTGGGGGAAAAATCTGACTCCGAGTCTTTACTCTTATTCAAACCTCTGTGTATGGAGAAAGAAAAAAAAAACTTTTGAAGAGCACACTTCATAGAATACTGTATCCCACAATGCAGTGTGCCCAACCTGACCTTCCGTTTCCTGTGCGACGAATGAACAGTAAGTAATCAAGTGCAATGTCGAACTTATTTTTTGACTCCTTATTTGCAAAAACCTACAATATTTTTACGCAAAATTAAAAATGGAAACTAACAGTTTCATGTGCGAAATAACTTGGGGGCCACTCAGTTGATTAAACATAATATAACAAGGTCATGTGACAAAAATGTGGAATAATGCTTTTTTTAAATGTTTACAAATGCATAATGTACAGTTTTAACCATATTTTCCAGAATATGAGTCGCATTTTTTATCGTCTGAAATGAGCAGACTAATAAATTATGTTTGTTTCATACTGATCTGTCTGTCTACTGTTGTGGCCTAATGGTTAGAGAGTCGGGGCCTAATGCCAAGGTTGTGGGTTTGAGTCTCGTACTGGCAGAGATTGTAGGTGGAGGGAGTGAATGTACAGCGCTTTCTCCCACCTTCAACTTGCCTTTGAGCAAGGCACCGAACCCCCAACTGCTCCCCGTGCGCCACAGCAAAAAAAAAACGGCTTGATTTGATATCCATCCTACATTTTGAGTTTCTAGGTCCAATGCTTTTCCGTGGTGCAAGTGAAGGGATATTTTCACACTGTAGCAGATCGGTTTTGACTCTCAATGATGTGTAAATAAACGTCACATGATGTTGATGATCTAATAATGAAGTTAGTGACTAAATGCTGTTTGTCTCACTCCTTTAGCTGCAGCGCACTTTATCTCAGAATGAATTGTTTTCTTTGATTTGTTCAACTGTGAGTTTAAAAAATAAAACATCATGTCGCTTTAAATTGTCACTTGATCCGGCCGGCATTCATTGTGACTGTAGCTTCTTGGTGTCTGTGATTGTACGACATAATTGTATGACGTTATTCCTATGTGAAGAGTATTTCTTGTCAAATATTGCTGTCAAATTTCGTCTAAATCTATGATTTTTCTGTTTCCAGTTACACTAGCCACTTTTCAATACCAGCGAACTTTAAGGGGGACCTCAAGTGTTAATATTTCTGATGTTTTGTGTCTTAAGTTTTTAGCACGCAAGGCCAGTTTTTTTTCTACCACAGCATTGTACTCACTCTACCGAAGAAAAATAGAAAAACTTGTGAACACTTAAAACTGCTGCCTTTAGAGACATTATAGTAATAAAATATGTGGGGGGAAAATCTGACTCCGAGTCTTTACTCTTATTCAAACCTCTGTGTATGGAGAAAGAAAAAAAAAACTTTTGAAGAGCACACTTCATAGAATACTGTATCCCACAATGCAGTGTGCCCAACCTGACCTTCCGTTTCCTGTGCGACGAATGAACAGTAAGTAATCAAGTGCAATGTCGAACTTATTTTTTGACTCCTTATTTGCAAAAACCTACAATATTTTTACGCAAAATTAAAAATGGAAACTAACAGTTTCATGTGCGAAATAACTTGGGGGCCACTCAGTTGATTAAACATAATATAACAAGGTCATGTGACAAAAATGTGGAATAATGCTTTTTTTAAATGTTTACAAATGCATAATGTACAGTTTTAACCATATTTTCCAGAATATGAGTCGCATTTTTTATCGTCTGAAATGAGCAGACTAATAAATTATGTTTGTTTCATACTGATCTGTCTGAATACTGTATATCTGTCTGAAGGGGGAAGTTGTGGCCTAATGGTTAGAGAGTCGGACTCGTAACCCAAGGTTGTGGGTTTGAGTCTCGTACTGGCAGAGATTGTAGGTGGAGGGAGTGAATGTACAGCGCTTTCTCCCACCTTCAACTTGCCTTTGAGCAAGGCACCGAACCCCCAACTGCTCCCCGTGCGCCACAGCAAAAAAATGGATGTCCACTGCTCCGTGTGTGTGTGTGTGTGTGTGTGTGTGTGTGTGTGTGCGCACTTTGGATGGGATAACTGCAGAGCACTAATTCAGAGTATGGGTCACCATAGTTGGCCACATGCCGCTTCACTTCGAATAGTTACGTTTAAAGGATTTTTTGTGGAGTGAGGGGAACTAATCACGTTTGTAGTGTTTACAACGTTGTCTAACATTTCATTTGAAGGTATTTGACATTATTTCTTATTGTAATAAAATGACTTCTAAATTTATGTGACTTCTGTGTTTTTAATTTCTCACAACAATGCCATTTTTATTGTTGCAACTTCCAGAAAAAGCGCTAAGTATCTTAAGTATTTTTTTTTAAATAGTACCCAGTGTCCACCTTATTATTCAGTGCAGACGTACGCTTTTTTTGTTCTTCGAACGTGCGAGACTTCTGATTCGTTAGAAAACTGCAGTGCTGTAAACCGTGAAAATATTTGCACTACAAACCAGTGTGTTTATTATTAAGACAATTTATTCAAATGCTATGATAAGAAATATCAGTTTGTATCAATATCAAGCAGTATAACGAGCAATTTTGTATCGCTGTTAACGGCTGGAAGCGAATGAAACCGGAAGTCTCGCACATACAAGGTGCAAAATAAGGCGGATATAGTCGTATATACTGCGTAGTACGCTACTATTCCGTTTACGAACAGAGCCTATACCTTGCAATTGAAGTTGACCACAGAGGAAACTGAAAAGCATGTAAAACACTGTAGTGATCAGTGCTTATGTTATTCTAAGTTCTCTGCTGCGCGCTATCCTCGGACAATATGGTTTTATTTCCATCTCCCTCTCTGCTCGTGTCGCTTCTGTTGATTCTGGCCCGTGTCTCACAGGAAAACAGACGGAGCCCAACTTAACCGGACCTGGTGTCCGTCTCTCAGGCCATGCTAATTGTAGTGCTGTGGCGGAACACGGCTATTTTCAGGTGTTGTGGTTTTCCTTTTATCCAATCCGTATCTGACAGCCGCGTGTCCAGTAATTCTTTACCAGATGATGTCTTTAGCTTTTGTCTTTGGACATGTTTTTCTGTCTTCCGTCTGTGTCTTGTGCTTGGCTAAGTTTAAACGCTGTGCTACGAGACGACCCCTGTCTGGTTCACAAGTGTCTGTAGTCAGGTCACGTTTTTAATTGTAGTTATTTTCTTGCAAAGACCTCTGTCCGCAAAAGAAAACAAGCCCGTGCTGCTGGCTAGTTGTCTTAGCTGTGAAAGTAGCCAGAATTTCACTGGCAATTTGAAGAATTAGTCACGCTAAATAACTGCTCAAGACAACAACATTAGTAGGGATTATGTGTAATGTAACACATAATCAAGATGATGTTGGATTCAAGTATGGAAGACCATTTCAGCCAAAAAACAAATGGAAAGGTCATGACTGTTTTTCTAGCAGTTTTAAATCTGTATCACACAATTCTGAGTTTATATTTTGCAATTCTGAGAATAAAACTCAAAAAATGTGAGCTATAAACTTAGAATTCTGACTTTCTCGTAATTCTGAGTTTATATCTCGCAGTTCTGATCTCTGAAATTTGAGTTTACATATCATAATTCTGTTTTATTTATTTCACCATAGAATAAAAAATAAATTGCGACTTTTTATCACAATTCGTTGTCCTCGCAATTACGAGTTTCTCTCTCAAAATTCCGGTTTCTCAGAATTTATATGCTATTTAGCATCTCACAATTCAGACTTTTTTTTCTCAGGATTGCTTTCATTCTTTGAGTTTATGCAATTCTGAGAAAAAAGTCAGAATTGTGAGATATAAACTCAGAATTGTGATAAAAAGTCTGAATTGTAAGATATAAACTCAGAATTGTGAGATATAAACTCAGAATTGTGAGATATAAAGTCAGAATTGTGAGATAAATTCAGAATTGTGATAAAAAGTCTGAATTGTAAGATATAAACTCAGAATTGTGAGATAAATTCAGAATTGTGATAAAAAGTCAGAATTGTGATATAAAGTCAGAATTGTGAGATATAAACTCAGAATTGTGAGATATAAAGTCAGAATTGTGAGATAAATTCAGAATTGTGATAAAAAGTCTGAATTGTAAGATATAAACTCAGAATTGTGAGATATAAACTCAGAATTGTGAGATATAAAGTCAGAATTGTGAGATATAAACTCAGAATTGTGATAAAAAGTCAGAATTGTGAGATATAAACTCAGAATTGTGATAAAAAGTCAGAATTGTGAGATATAAACTCAGAATTGTGAGGGGGAAAAGTCAGGGGTAAACAGGTTTACTTAAAGTGCATATGGATCTACAAAAAGTATTTCAAAAAGTATTATTAAATTATTGTTGCAGTTTTTTATTTATGTGAATAATTAATTTGAATAAATTGCAAGCAGTTTAGTCACAGCTAATGCGGAGCCCTGCTTTTGACTAGAATTCTAGCAGCGTTTATTTTCCCTTAATAACGTAAGAACTTCCTGCAATCTGCCTGTATTATTCTCAGTGTTGATGTGCTAATTTGGTAGACAAGCTGAGGCTAACACTTTTACAAGCATGATGGTGTCTAAAATATTCCCCTCTCTGTTACATAACAGCTCTGTAAAGTCTGCACTAGCGATCATGTCCCATGCAGGCCATATAACTTCCTGTCCTGACCCATAAAAATAAATGCATGTTTTTTTTTCTGTGTCCATGGAAACAACTTTAATGACTTTGTCTTTATTGCTTTTCGGGTAATACTTTGTAGTGTTTAAAGAACACCTGTTGTAAAATGACCAATATAATTGTACAATTCAATTCAAGTTTATTTGTATAGCGCTTTTCACGATACAAATTGTTGCAAAGCAACTTTACAGCAAATTAGGTTTCTACAATATTTAGTGGTAGCTTATCAGTGGTGACTGTTAGTTAATGTATGGAAAAATCAATTAAAGACGTAATCAAACAGACGATGAACACTATTAACAGCAATTATTATATGATGCAATCAAACTTATAGCAGAATTTGGTAGTTTATGTTGTTTCAGGGTTGGCATCATCTGAGGTCCTCTGAGGGGTTTGCATCATCTCTTCTCAGGTGTTCTGGATCCAGACTGAAGCTTGTGTAAATCCTAGTTACCACGGGATGTCCAGAATTTTGCTACCTTAGGGAGCGTGATGGATTGTAGCGTGGTAGAAGACTAGTTAGGTACGCAGGAGCTAACCCATTAAGGGCCTTATAGGCAAGTAATAATATTTTGTAACTGATACGGAACTTAACAGGTAGCCAGTGCAGAGACTGTAAAATTGGGGTAATATGATCATATTTTCTTGAACTGGTAAGGACTCTAGCCGCTGCATTTTGGACTACCTGGAGCTTGTTTATTGAAGATGCAGTACAACCACCTAGCAGTGCATTACAATAGTCCAATGTTGTACAAGGGTGATGAATGAAGTTATTGTTCTTTGTTTATCATCATGAAAAAACTAAATATGGCCAGGAAGATAAGGTTACTGCTGACTGATAGTACACCACAGCACACACTGAGTTTATTCATAAGTTTGTAGAGGTGTAATCCAATAAAGTGGCCTGCGAAGTATCTGCTGTCATAGTAAAATCTTTGTGTATTTTGTTACAGGTCAGAAAGTCTTTATTTGGGATTGTGTGTGTGTATGTGTGTGGATGGCTGTGATAAAAACGCTTGTACGCTGTAGTTCTTGTACCAAATAGCTGTTGAAAAAAGTCTAAGATTCTTGCCAAGCCGAATGATCTATAAATGTCAATGGCCTGTTTGACTGAATACTGTTGGCCATTTATTTGTCGTCCGACCTATTTGGTTGCATGGGGATTTTTACTGTTGTAAAAGTGATTGTTAAAAGTGTTGTAAAACTGTTTAGTTTGATAACTGGTAAATCTGTCAGTTATTTGTTTTGATTAATTGGGTATAGGTGCACATTGTTATTTTTAGCATCCTATTGAAAAGCATGGTATTCCTCAGTTTGTCTACTATTCTCATTTGCAAATGAAATGCTAATAGAAGTTGTTCATGAAGTGTAACATTTGTGTATTTAAATTTAAACAATTCTTACGTAAATTGACTTTATTGTGCATAATTTGTACCTTGTGTAAAAACATTTTTACATAAATTGTTGGCATTAGGGGGAAAAAGCATTTTTGAGCATTTGGGGAACCAGGAAATGACATAGATGAGCAATGAATTTCTTTGTAAATTGTTTGTAAAACCATTAATAAGTAAATTGTTACCATTACCAACAATTATGTAAAAATGCTCTCACAATTGATTTACTCAGAAATTTGTTGTTTTTGTTTTTCATGAATGAGGCCTAATATGTGCATAAAATACTTATATAAATTAATATTTTTATATAAACGTATTATTAATATAAATATTACGATATATGAGCACACACCTGAATAAATGCTAACAATATTTATTTATTTTCATTAGTGGTTTTAAAATGGTTGCTGCAACAACTATTTTCAAACCAATACTGAAAGCACCTTATGCTTACCAAAAAAAATCTATGCGTCAACATGAGATGGGAGGGAAAAAAATATTTCAATGCTTTTGCATTCATTTGCAAAACTTTTGCGTTCTCTCACAAAAGTATTGCGTTCCCCTGAGAAACTTTGTGGCCGCTCATAAAATGTTTTCATTCTTTCGCAAAACTTGCATTTGTTGGCTCACAAAACCTTTGAGTTTTCTAACTATTGCATTGCCCTAAGTAACTTTGCATTTTCTTGCAAAACATTCACATTCTTTTGCAAAACTCTTGTTATCCCTGAAATATTTTGTTCCCCTTAAAAACTTTGCGTTCATTCGCAAAACATTTGCATTCTTTGACAAATCAATTGTGTTGCCCTGAGAAACTTTGCGGTTGTTTGCAAAATCAATGAGGTATAGTGTTTTTCCTCCCGCTTATACTCAAGTGTACACAATGTTTTTATGGGAAACACAAAATGTTTGCGAGAAAATGCAAAAGCATTTAAATATAATGTTCCCTCCTATCTTTTTTTCTGTACATTTCCTTTCTTTTTTTGAGCATGGTGGGTTTTTTATTTGATAGATTGTGAATTTTATTGATAGAGGGGAGAGTAGACTGAAAAAATATTGGGAAGAGATGGTATCTGTATTGGGACATAATGCCGGATTGATCAAACCTGTGTGTCCCGTATGAGCTCAACAGCTACATGTTTCTGCAGCATGTGCGCAAACCGCTAGGCCACGGCTATAACCTTATATTTTCATTTTTTCTGTAAAAATATTTAATTTTGTCAATATATTCTTTTTCTCTCAAAAAGTGACTTCTATTTCAAAAGTTGGGTTTGAGTTTATTAAAAAAAAAATTTGGGCTCATCAAAAATTTCCAAAAAATTGATATGCTACAGGAAATGATTGAGCTTCTAACAGAAAGAAACCACATGACATTAGATGTGCATCATATGGTGCTACACACAAAAATCCAAGGAACGTCCTTGCCCGCAGCTGCTTCATTAACCTTGTGAGTTAGAGAGGCTGACACCCCAACACCCTAGAGACGGGCGCAGACAGACACTTCACTTCCTTTTGTTGTATTATTCATTCCGATGTCACTTTTCGAGTGCCTTTTCAGTTGAGGGGCCCGTAATTACCAACCGGGCCCATATCGGGATGGGCAAACCCAAGAAGAGACCATCTGCCCCACCCTGTCTGAATCCCACAATGGTCCAATTACGGCTCTGTTGTCCCATCCTAGAAATACTATTCACTCTCATTCCATCTTGTTTTTTCTTTCCTCCAGAAAAAAAGCATCGAATCCCACTCATCCCAAACAAACAAGAGGCATTATGGTGATGAGGAAATATATCAAGCATCCAAACATGTGAAGCGTCCATGGAATGCTTGTGAATAAGATCTGTGGCATGTCAAGCCGCTATCCTTGTCACCATTTGAGCTAAGGGGTGAAGAATTCACTTCCCACATTGGGAAATCTTGGCAAACTATTACAAATATCAACATTCTTCTGCTATACAATTATCATCACATTTTTTTCACCTTCTGCCAGGCAAGAAATGTCTTCAATTTTGAATTTAGCAACCTTTCAGAACCTTTCTGTCTGTCTGTCTGTCTGTCTGTCGACTACTGCGAGTCGAGAAATGTTTTATATACGATGTTACGCCTCAACCTGAGGCCATCAACCGCACAAGGCTGAGCATCAAAGCTTGGCATCACATAATAACATTCACTGTTAATCAGACCGCCGCTAGATCTGTCAGCGAAGCTTCTGTCCACGCCACCCCCCTGCTGTTCAGCGTAATTACTCCATTGTGTAAACATTGATTACCGTTCCCCCCTTCCCCAAAACACTGTTCCTCTCTGCTGGCCGTTTCTGTCATAAGGCTCTCAGAAGTCTCTTGCCTCAATTTTAGAGACTCAAATTTCTGTGCATAATTGTTTTTACAAATAACCGGTTTCTTTTATGGCATCTAGACAAAGAGATGTTTTGGCAAGGCGGATGGTGGCGCCCACCTCTTTGTGTTTAATGCAGAGCGATGTGCATTTTACTGAGGGAAGATTTATGTATGCGCTACAGGAGAACCTGCAATGCATGTTAAAGAGTGTCAGTTGTGCTTCCTGCCCTGAGTTCTCATCATCAATTAACATTTTTCAAAGCATTTTTAAACATTATAGGTTACTTGGGTCAGTTCTCTCTTACTGTTATACAACAAACTGTAGATATACGTATCCCCTGCCATGAAGACTGCATGAGTACTGATGCATTTAAAACTGACATAATCTTTCTATCTCTCTATCTATCTATCTATCTTAAAGGCTTTTTGCCTTTCAGGCAAGGCTTTGTCAAGCCAACATCATGGTTTGTACTGACGAACAATACAACTAGGGGTAGTTATGGCCTAATGGTTAGAGTTGGACTTGTAACCCGAAGGCCGGGGGTTCGAGTCTCAGTACCGGCAGGAATTGTAGGTGGGGGGAGTGCATGACCAGTGCTCTCTTCCACCTTCAACACCCACTGAGGTGCCCTTGAGCAAGGCACCAAACCCCCAATTGCTCCCTGGATGCCGTAGCAAGAAATGGCTGCCCACTGCTCCGGGTGTGTGTTTAAAGTTATTTAATTAAGAGTTAGAGACTAGTTATTTAGCAACACATTTTAATCAAGGTGATCAACGTTCCAGACAGATCACATCATGACTTGACTGAAGGAAAGTACCTGTGCCAAGACACCACAGATGCACCTAGACATCAGACTTTGGGCTGCCTGTGGTCAAAGACGACCTGAATTGCATCTGTTTGTGGCCACATTTTACCAACGTGATGCTTTGACTTGTCTGCCGGTGTCGACAACAACAAATTTCTTGCATTTCTTAAGGAATGGGAGTTGCTGTGTTGGTTGGGCAATAAACCTCAGCTTGAACAGAGCCTAAGGGGTCTAATTTTTTCTGAGGATAAGAAACAAGATGTGCTTTGCCGGAGGTTCCTGCTGGGTGCGAAATAACATTTGTGTTGGTGCATTGATTTACAGATTCTGAGGAAGTGGGCGGTTGGAAAGGACACTTCTGGCCCAAACCCTCGAGGTAAGATCCCTATGGGGGGGCAACCATTGGAAGCTGATTGTCCACTAATGCAGGATCTTTGTGTTCCTGGAGACTCCCCAGCTGCACGCATCCGCCTGGCAGACACACGCCAGTATTTAGGTGAAGGGGGGGTTTCGACCCCTGTTCCCCCCTTAGTGTCCATTCCACCCAAATGCACCATTTCTTCACAGGGTTACGACAAGCGTTAACCAACTACACTCACTGAAGCCGACTACGCCAACCGCCCCCTCTTTCTGTCCACGCTGTGATGGTCCTTCCTTTCCAGACCGCGTTGGCTAGTCCTCTTGTCTTCTGCCAAGTTTCAAACGTCTATTTATGCACAGCGCATTAATTGCGTCGGCGGCGGAATCTTTTTGAATTCAGTGGTTTTTCATTTTGCATGACAATGGAGCTTTTGAGGAGTCTCACAAAAACACGCTAGTGCCCGCACACATCCTGCCAGGATCCCTTTGAAAGGAAGATGTCTCAATCCCCGTGCCTTTTTTGTGTTTGGCTGCATTCATTCAGATGCTGCTTCCCATCTGCGCTCACACCTGAAGCACTTAGAATGCGGTGCTTGTGATGAATGAAGATTATTTTTTGCCGCCTTTTTCCATTGTTCCAGTACACCAAAGCCAGCAATGCAATATATGATATTGTACAACCAATTTTTGTCCATTAAAACTGAGGATAAACAGCAAAGACATTTTTTCAGTCTGTTTTGCTCATATTTAGTAGATCTAAAAGTATTAAAATTATCTCAATAACCTTCAAACTTCGAAAAAGGAATTGTAAGCCAACTGCAAAATTAGTTAACTTTTCTGTTCGAGTTGAAACAGTCATGCTATTTATCGCAAGGGCTTTAGTAGTTGCAAAATCGTTTTTTACAAAGACATCTGTCTGGACATCCCAATTTTCTTCCCCATGGGATCGTGCCGAGCTGCTTTTAGGTATTTCTCCCATCTGGCATCTCTATTAGTGCATGGATCCGTGGCTTTTGACCTCCACATGCATAACTTATGTGTCTGGCGGGCATCAGGCCAGCTTTTACTTTCATTATCAATGTCTTTTTCAACCAGTCTCCTGGAGCTGGAAATAACTGAATTGCTTGAGATGTAATAGGAATGTTTGATTGTATCACTGAACGTTGATATCTTAAAGGAATAGTTCAACCAAAAATAAACATTTGCTGAAAATATACTTCGAAGATGTAGAGGAGTTTGTTTCTTAAGCAAAATGGATTTGGAGAAATTTAGCATTGGATCACTTGCTCACCAATGGATCCTCTGCAGTGAATGGGTGCCTATGAGTCCAAACACCTGATAAAAACACCTTAATAATCCACAAATATTCCACACCACTCCCGTCCATCAATGAATGTCTTGTGAAGCGAAAAGCTGCATGTTTGTAATAAAACAAATCCATCATTAAAACATTTTAAACTTCAAATGTTGCTTTTGGACAAAATACGAGTCCTTTATCCATAATATTACTTTATCCAGTGGAAAAGTTGTCTTGTCTGAATCAGGAGAGAAATCTGCATAGATCAAGCACCGTTTACAAGTAAAAACAGTACAAAACAAATATGTCATATGGATTATTGTGATGTTTTTATCAGCTGTTTGGACTCTCATTCTGACGGCACCCATTCACTGCAGATGATCCACTGGTGAGCAAGTGATGTAATGTCTCCAAATCTGTTTAGATCAAGAAACAATCCTGGATGGCCTGAGGGTGAGAGAACAAGGCGTTGTCATTTAATTAGTGGTCCTACAACCATCAGAAGTGGGTTTTGCCTCTGGATGAATCTGGTCAGTTTCTCCAAAGTTAATTTGAAAGCAATTTTACATTTTGAAATAAATGGTTACTACTGCGATAAACAGTAGTTTGGCTTAATTTATGTCTCTGTTTCAACAGACAGATCTCTTCCTTACAATCTGGGCAAAGGAATGCAGTCTGGAGTCTCAGTGCCATTCGTTGGCATTTCCACTAAAAACACCTGCCCGGGAATGAAAGGAATGCGGCTGGTGCTGTGACATGTACACACACCCTTGATTCTGAAGACCATCTCTGAGCTAAAATAGACACATGAACTTGTACAGTTTGTGCAGAGAAATTGAACTTTACACTCCAGGCTTCTGAAGCGGCTGTAAATCTCTGTAGTTAAAATCAACTGGGTGTGACCGACAATTTCAAAATTCCAGCGTATCTAGCAAGTTGTGAAAGGTGCGAGACATTCCTTGTCACTCAGCGGATCCTAGTCATGCTAATCCACTAATCCAATCCTCGCTCTACAAAATAAAAGAACACGTGTTTAGCATTTTGACCGAGATTTTATTAAAAAAGTCTTTAATACACCCTACTGTATGACTGACAGAAGTTAGAAACAATAATAATTTGGCATTAAATGTCCAAAAAACAGAACAAGAATCAGTGATATCAAAAAATTGTACACAAATTAAGACATTTCACGACAAAGAAACAAACATTTCACAATAACGCAGCATTTAGCTGGTAACATGTCTCTATATGTGCTGCTTTCTTTGGCTCTAGGCAACACATTCTAATGATGTTTAAGAAAACACCCTTATGAGTGTATTTGACCGTTCAACAGTGAGAAGGACACAATGTGCAAAATCTACTTAAAAATACAATATACTTCGCAAATGTACATACAACAATATAACATAATCAAGGCTACAAGTACGGCAACAACATTTAAGAAGTTTGTCAGGTTTGGTACACTTTGAAAATGGTTTATTGAAGGTTTGGCACAAAACCATTAAGAAGGAATCCACGGCTTTAGTAGTTTAGCCACCTTAACTAAGTAAATGTCATTCACATTGTAAACTACACGTTATCCTACAGTTGCGTGACAAATTTTTTTAGAAATAAAATGAAGCCTATTTTGCATTGTGACATTTTCATGACAATTAAGAATATTTTTCATCATTACTGTAATTTGTCCAGGCTTTAAATCTGCGTACACATAAATACAGTTTGAATAATATATTCTTGTTTTTTCCTATTGTGGTAACCACTTTTTTTGCACTACAGTAATGTGAATTTGTGAGGAAAATCTGCTTTAATTTCCTTGAAAAAATGCAAACAATCTAAAACCATTTGTTGTCTTCATGCGAAATATAATTTCTCATAATTACTTGCATTGTGATTTTTTTCATGACAACTAAGAACATTTTTCTTTATTACCATATTTTTCTTTCCACAATATAATTATTTAAATTATATATTCTTTTATTTATTTCATTATGGTAATGACTTTTTGTGCATTACAGTAATTAGAATTTGGGGGATAAATGTGCTTTAATGGCCCTAAAAAATAATTCCACAATGCAAACAATCTAAAACCAGGCTTTATTTTCTTTTTTTTCACACTGTGACATTATTTTCATGATAATTAAGGGTGTTTTCCTCATTACCATAATTTGTCCAGCATTAAGTATTTATTTGAGGTTTGTTCAAATAAAATCTGCATATGCGTCATTATACATATACATCCCATTTGTTGTCTTCATGCGAAATATAATTTCTCATAATTACTTGCATTGTGATTTTTTTCATGACAACTAAGAACATTTTTCTTTATTACCATATTTTTCTTTCCACAATATAATTATTTAAATTATATATTCTTTTATTTATTTCATTATGGTAATGACTTTTTGTGCATTACAGTAATTAGAATTTGAGGGATAAATGTGCTTTAATGGCCCTAAAAAATAATTCCACAATGCAAACAATCTAAAACCAGGCTTTATTTTCTTTTTTTTCACACTGTGGCATTATTTTCATGATAATTAAGGGTGTTTTCCTCATTACCATAATTTGTCCAGCATTAAGTATTTATTTGAGGTTTGTTCAAATAAAATCTGCATATGCGTCATTATACATATACATCATTATGGCAATTATGTTTTTGCATTACGGTAATGAGAATTTAGGGGGGAAATGTGCTTTAAAGGGGTCATATGATGTTGCTAAAAATAACATTATTTTGTGTATTTGGTGTAATGAAATTTGTTTATGCGGCTTAAGGTTAAAAAACACATTTTCCACATACTGTACATTATTGTTTCTCCTCTATGCCCCGCCTTTCTGAAACGCGCCATTTTTACAAAGCTCATCGGTCTGAAAGCGAGGTGTGCTGTGACTGGCCAGCTATCCAGTGCGTTGTTATTGGCCGAATACCTCAAGCATGTGACAGAAATGTTACGCCCCTTACCATACTGTGATGCTGTGTCCCGGCGCAACGAGACAAAAACATTAAAACCCATTACAAACGAGGCATTTGTTGCATCCAGTGGGGACATAATTACGGATTATAATGACTTGCATCGCGCCGCGTAAACATAAAACCATGTCTGCATTTGTGATCGGAGAAATGACAAACAACAAGCGCTACTCTACACTGCTCAAAACTCACGTTTGAATCTTTAAATATGAAAAAAGTACTTGCAGTCTGTGAGTCAGAACAGTCGGCATTGTAGTCTACTCTCCCAGGATCAGGAAACAGTCCTCCATAAAATGTGCTGCACACATCTGAATATTTGGATTTAACTGTTCTGGAACAGTGTTGTAAATACAACTTAACCACTGATTTCTAGTCGTGTCCTCTTTTGGAAGACCAAACAAAATAGATTCGCTTTCACCATGAAACACACAGCGGGATTGAGTGAGCGGTGGCTGGCGGATTCGACGAAGGAGCATCAGGCGGGCTTGCGGCAACCACATGTGATGACCCCGGGCTGGACTCCGCTTTGTTCACGGTGAAAGCCGATCCGGCGATCCTCAGCGCGAAGTTGATGTATTTCCTCAGCGACCAGCACAGATCAGCTCCAGGCATGACGAAGCGGATATCGTTCTCTTTAGGAAGGCCAAACAAAGTAGTTTCGCTTTCACATCAACAACAATACTACAGTGAGAATAAAAGATACGCCTTCTTTCTTTGTGTGAACATTTGGGCGGCGTTATGCAAATCTTCCCACATTGTGACGTAGACATGTGGGGGCGTGTTAGAACGAGCCGTTTTAGGCAGGCGTGGCTGACTCTGAACTTTTATAAAGAATATCTCTTTGGATTTGAGACTTTAGTCTTTGCAACTTTACAGATCTTCTTTATGCACCAAGAGCTTGTAACACTCCAAAGAGAAAGGAAAAATGACCCCTTTAATTGCTCCGAATATGTCACAATGCAAAAAAATCAAATTTCTTATTCGTTTCTTCTTTTTTGACATTATTTTCATGGCAATTGAGGACGTTTTCCACATTACTGTAGTTTGTCCAGGATTTTTAAGTATTTTTTCATGAAAATCTGGATGTGCTTAAATACTTAATACTTTTCTTGTTCTTTTCCACGATGGTATTGACATTTTTGCATTACGTTAATGAGAATCTGCTTTAATTGCTTTGAAAATAATATCACAATGCAAACAGGCTTAATTCCTTTTCATTTGGAGGTGAAATACCATCCAAACTTGTTTATTAGCCCAGCCTGGCTAGTTGTCTAGTACTTTTATAACGAGAATACAGTGCTAATCAGAGAAGTGTTTTGAATATTCTTGCGTAATAATATATTCAATATTTTTAAAAAACCATTCTATATAAAAAGGCAGCACAGCCTAGCTAGTCATTCTACAATTTTGGGTTCATTTCCTCTTTCAAAGGTCACCCAAGTCTACTAAGAACACAATGAGCCCAGTTGCATCCGCTGAAGTGAGTAACCAGAGGCAAGAGTTATTTATTACTTGATTTATGACCGAGCAGGATCCGTGTTAGTGTGTGAGACGCTGAAGTGTGGAACCTCAGGCTAAAAATAACCTGTTTTAAAGAGTTGAGTCTAGTACGTTTATGTACACATGCGTTCACAATGCTTTCTGCATCTCTTCAGGGCCGCGGTGAGCTGGGACGGGATCCGTTTGCCATGGTTACCCACTCGACTGACCTAAGGCTTGGTTTCCAGCGGGAGGTCCATGTGAAGGAGGAAAAGCGTCTCCCCTCCCCCGGCATTCCCAGGCCTCGTGGGGGGGAAACATCGGCTGCATTCCAGAGAACGCCGGAAGATCTGAGGATGGAAAAACAGGGAATGAGTTACACGTTGAACTCCACATGGTTCACCTACAATCCTTCACATTAGTTTGAGAAACCAGGCGCATCACAAAACTAATGCTATGTATGCGATTGTAACTACATGCAATCTACAAACACTTACTAATGAGATCACATTTGGTATGTTAAGCTGCTTTTCATTTCAGAAGAGCTTTAAAACAAGCACTATAAAACTGTTCTTGCCCTGTTAAACACGTTTCATCCCCTGAAACATGTAGGTAATGAGCTCATGAAGTTCACTTGTGCCTAATTTCCACTTTCACAACATGTTTTTCCACAACCTGTAAAACAGGCTGTTCCTTTAGATGCGTTTTTGAACATTTGACCTATTAAGAGTGTATTTTATCTGTTGGGTTGCATTAGGAATGTGAAAACCATTTGACTTAAAGGTTACCCAATATATAGAGAGTAACATGGCATATAAACTCTTAATATAAATAACCTCTATTATTAATTAATATTATACAATTTAGTATTATTATTACATTAACATTGAATATTTTATCATATTCTTTTTTTTTTACTTTTACAAATATTTAGCAACATGACATATAAAATGCAGATATATCATACAATAGTTTAATTAAATAACATTGAAATCACTATTATTAATTAATATTATACAATTATAAGAGTATTATTATTTATTACATTTAATTATTATGGTATTTTTTATTATATTGCATTATATTAATAAAATTTTGCATCATGGCACATAAAATGCAGATAAGTAATACAATATTTAATTAAAATGAATGACACTATTCTTAATTGATATAACATTTAATATGATACTATTATTATTATTTATTTATTATATATTTATCTTTTAAACTTAAGATAAAAAAATATTTTAATAAATAGGTCAATGCTAGTAAATGAAAAATGCTAAAAATGAATGACCATATATACAGTGGGTACGGAAAGTATTCAGACCCCCTTAAATTTTTCACTCTTTGTTATATTGCAGCCATTTGCGAAAATCATTTAAGTTCATTTTTTTTCCTCATTAATGTACACACAGCACCCCATATTGACAGAAAAACACAGAATTGTTGACATTTTTGCAGATTTATTAAAAAAGAAAAACTGAAATATCACATGGTCCTAAGTATTCAGACCCTTTGCTGTGACACTCATATATTTAACTCAGGGGCTGTCCATTTCTTCTGAAAAATGTAAGGGGGTCTGAATACTTTCCGTACCCACTGTATATATATATATATATATATATATATATATATATATATAAAAATACAAAATTTTTTATTTTTTATTTTAGTCTAATTTTTATTTATATTATTATTATTAATGTAATTAAAATTACATTTTTGTATTATTGTATTTATTGTTTTTTACTTTAAAATAAAAAATTGAAATGTAGCAATATGGCATAATACAATAATTTATCAAATAAATAACACTATTATTATTATTATACTGCTTATTATTATTATATTATTGTCTATAATTAATTTAATTAAAATAAAAAATATATTATTAAATATTATTCATATATTATTTTAGAGAACACTATGAATGTTTTTAATGTATTAGTATGCTTTCCAGCTAAAGGCCGGTTACAGCTCAACCGAAGAATAATGAGTCTGAGATTGACACCACTGAAGCTGATTTAGAGTTTAACAGGGTTAACAACGCTGTAAAGTCTAGATAATACTGTGACCTGCTAAAGCCAGCCAGCTGATCGGTTCGCACCCAGCAGTGTTTCCATGCGTCTGCTGCTGTAATTAAAGGTTTGAACCCCTCTACCGGCGGACATAATGATCTTTCTCTAATCAATACTGTTCTAGATGTGATGCATGAGGGTCAAAGCTTAGATCTGGACAGAAAAAGATACTACATTTAAATGCGATTTGTTTCTCCCAATACTGCAGTGTCTGTTTTTCCGTTGTTGAGACGATCAACACTCCAGCAGCATTAAAAACACTACCTGAGAGAGATCAGGGTTTCACAAGTACAGCAGCTTCAGAGCGGTTATATTTAAACAGAAGCGTCCCGTATTTCATACCTTTGTGTTATTTCTGGGACGTGGCAGACACTTTAATTTAAGATGTGAGAAGCGATGCTACGCAAACCACAGGAATGCTTAAAGTGTGGTTAAGTGAACTTTTGAGTGTTGCGTATAAGTGCTGGTCCATCAGAGTCAGTGGTCTCACCCGTCCCAAAGCAGCAGCAGGACAGGTGACCTTTGACCCAGTTTGCAGCCCTTGGAAATTCCTTTAAAGCGAGTCTAAAGACCCGAACGCATGCCTGGGATTCAATCAGCTTGTGTTTAATAGATTTTATGGTCTTGTTTTCATCACCTAGCGCAACCATAACCGAAAAACCTTCTTTTTTTGGTCTTTATTACATCTACTTTATTCTTCCAAACTCTGGAATTTACTAGTCAACCACGTACTTTAAAATACACACACAAAAAAACAACAACACTTGTCTGGCTTTTAAGAGCTTGAAGTCTTAGTATTCAAAGTTTTATGTATTTATTGCATTTATCTAATCTTTTAGTTGTTTTATTACTATTTGGTTGCGTTGTGTTTACAAAATAAATAATAATAAAATATTATTTAATTTAATGTAATGATATTTGGGTGCTAAATTATGAATCACTCAAATATTTTTTTTTGTTTTAAATGGTTTAGCACATGAGACGATGAGCCACACTCACAAAAATAATCTTCTTTTTAACGTTTAACGTTTCAATTGAGTTTGTTACAAATGGTAAAACAGGAATGACTATTTAGACGTTATTTTTATCAAATTTGGGTCATATTTATTAAACAAATAAATGTCTTTATTTTTTACTACTTGAAAATAAATGTAAGTAATGGAAAACCCCTTAATAAAACTTAAATAATGCCAAGAAATAAGTACAATTGGTATAAAATAAATAGTTAAATAGTGTTTTATCTATTT
Source organism: Sinocyclocheilus grahami (assembly GCF_001515645.1). NCBI lineage: Eukaryota > Metazoa > Chordata > Actinopteri > Cypriniformes > Cyprinidae > Sinocyclocheilus > Sinocyclocheilus grahami. The sequence continues at coordinate 619,804 of NW_015505266.1, read as the reverse complement.
GTCTTTATTTTTACTAAATAAATAAAGTGCTATTTATTTGTTTGAGTGATAAATAAATGATTTATAATTCAAATTCCTTTATTTTAAAAATGGTGAAAACTATTTTCATGATTAATAGTACTTTAAATGAAGAAAAACATTTGTTTATTGCCCAAATCAATGATTTCCCCCCATTGTTTTGTATCAAATTGTTTTTGTTAATAAAATGTGCAGTAAATAAAATGTGAATAATAAATATTTATCACAAACTTTATTTATTTAGTGATTTTATTTTATTGATAAAACTTAAATAATACTAATAAATAAATATTTCTTCAGCGCAGCTAAATTGTGAAGTAGTGGTTTGGCTCTAGCTCTTTCCTGATGGTTTCAGCAGCTGTAATGAGGGGTCACGGGGTGAATTAATGATAGCTGTGTAAACTACTGTGCCGATTGATCTGTGATCTGCTCCTCTTACGGATCAATCCCAATCAGCACCTTATTTATTAGGAAACGCCCTTTTCTTTGCATTATGTGCCAGATCTCAATATTCAGGCAATGTTTACTAATGAGCAAGAGTGTGCGGGTTAACATATAAAATCACAGCATGACAGAACGGCTGCCTAAACCTCATTGGCATTTTCTTTTGCATACATTTTTCGCAGACGTGAGCTCTAATGGATCCCTAAATAACAAAAACACGGGTCTTTTCAATCTGTGTGCCCCTGGCTTGAAAAAGATGGTTTGTATGCAGATCACAACCTTTTCACCTCTTCTGATGTATGAATATTACGCTGGACATCAAAGAGAAGGAGATTTTCTCTATTTGTTCTCCTCGCCCCATTACGAGATGATGGCTTCTGATGTGTATTTTTAGTTTTAAGCTGCTGGCTGCAAAATATAGCTGCACCCTATTCCACATGTCTCACTCCGCTGTTTTTGACAAGGCTATTATGTGCAAAAATCAACAGTGAATTTGTGACATTCAAAAGGGCTGGAATTGCACTCTCAAAGAAGGATAAAAGAGACTTGTCAGCAGCAGCAGTGCAGATCTGGGGCCTCGCAGGCTCTCTTCTGCCCGTCTCCACCCAAACCATCTGTTTATTATTGAGGAAGGGCAAACAGCAGTTCCCCTAGGCATCCGCCCATTAAGTGAGCGCTGAGCTTTCGGTAACAAGCTGCGAGTGTGCTAAACAAGAAGAGATGTTTTAGAAGATGAACTAGCAAGAGTTTTTCTTTAAGCAAAGGCCTGTTTTATAACAAATAAAGAGGTGAAGATGCCACCTGACAAGTTGAAAGTTTCCAGTCTCCATTCTTGAATCTTCCTGCCAAACATTAGGCCTCAGTCTCAAATAAACACACCTTCTCTAAACATCATAAGCCATTATTTGAGATTGTTATCTGTCTGGCTACTGTGTACGCTAGCGAGAACAATAGGCCTTGACATTTACTTAAAAGAAAAGATGGAGGATTTGTAAACAACCCAGGGAAGAAAAACCATACTCTGTTTCAGTGGAGCAATGTGCAAAAAATGGCACAGACCTCGCCATAGGCAGAACTGCAAGCATGAACCTGATTCTGCTCATGCTGGAAGCATTTGGAAAAGCCTGTACGCCCCAAAGAGACGCGTTTTACTCTGTAATTTGTACTGCCACATTGCTTTTCAAACTATTAAGGAACATTTCGTCTTTATTTGACACCCAACAGCACTAATTACGGGTAGACATTTTTCATCAACAAACAAAATGACTGCTTTATGAGGGCTTGCACTCAAAGCAAATGTTGTCAATTGGACAGTAATACCAGAAAATACTCACCAAATCAGAGATATATTTTCTTCAAGATGGGAGGTACTTCCAGGTGCTGACAAATGCTGTTGGGATAAGTGAATATGGTACGCTTGTTATGCTATCCCATGAGTCCGTTGATGGGTCATAGCAGTCCAAGGTTTTACACCTCTGCGCCCCAAAGTAGCCCCCAACCACATAGAGGCGATTCCCCGATGCCACTGCATGACAGCTGATTCTCTTGGAAGTCACGTCACCAAACTTGGTCCACTGGAACGTCTCACTGTTGAAGCGGTACGCAGAGCTTGCAGAGAACTCTGTATCTCCGCCAATGACCACAACATGGTTCCCAACAACTGCTGCCGCCGTGTAACGCCAGAGCTGAGGACAAGTGGCCGGGACTGTCCACCTGTTCTCACAGGGGTCGAAGCACTGAACCTTGGGATACTTGTCCCTGTTGACACAAGTCCCTCCGAAAGCAAAGAGTTTGTTTTTGGCCCCTACGACCGCAGCGTTGCTCACACCCTCTCGAAGAGGGGCAACTAGTGTCCACTTGTTGGATTGGGGGTTGTACTGCTCCACTTGTTTAAGAGACACAGACGGGGATGCAGGGAACGACCCCGCAAGGGATGTGTGTCCACCTACTACATACAGGCTGTGGTCAAGTTCTGCTGAACCATGTCCGAATCTAGCGACGAGCATCGGTGCAGCTTTGGACCATTCGTCATGCAAGGTGTCATAGACCCAAACGTCTTTCGAAGCCCCGTTTTCAGACCCGCGACCACCTGTGACATATACTTTACAGCCAATGGCACAAGCGCTGCACTCTTTGCGAGGGCTAGGAAGGTCAGTTTTGGGAGTGATCTCCTTCGACTTGTGATCAATCATGTACACTTTGTCGCACATGAACGTTTGGCCTCCTAGAAGCAGGAGAGCTTGGCTGACCTTTCGGGGTTGGGCGCAGAAGCCCGTGACAACGCCGTCATTCTGCAGGATCTTCATTTTGCAACGGACAGCGTCTTCTACAATCTCACGGCCCACCTTGTGTCCAATGACGAGCTCCTCAGATGCAACATTCTTTAGCAGGTAGGTTTCCGGGAGCAAAGCGAGTCGAACACAGCGCAGAAGGTCGGGAAGATCAAGGTGCCTCCTTCCAATGTCTGCTCTGACCCAATCAATAACAGCCTCGTACACAATACATTCGTCCTCAACCTCCAGCTCCTCGCTAAAAACAAGCTCCTGAACTTTATCTTTGGGCAGGCTTAGGAAGTCTTCAGTGTGGTATAGATTAGCAAAATTCGCCAGACACATTCGCCAAGAAAGTTCATACAGCCTTTGGCACTGATGAGCATCAGACAGAAGCATCATTCCAAGGCAGTTAGATGGATGCAGATTCTTCTCCAGGAATTCTGCGGCGGCGTCACGGATGTCGTGGAACTGGAGCATGTCGCCAGCCTCCAGCAAAGACTCAGCATTTTCCTCGTTAATGATCAACCGGGCCGAGTAGGCGTAGTCTAGCAGGAGCTCCAGGACCTCCGGGTGCAAAGAGTCGTGGAAGTTGACCTCGGCGTCTCGACTCTCCTTTAGGCCACCACTGAACATGGCCTCAAAATAGCGGCTACATGAAGCCAGAACGGCTCGGTGGCATGGAAATGCTCGATGTCCAGCGTGCAGGACTACATCCGTGAAGACACGTCGCTTGCGGAGGAGGTTGAGTTGGGTAAGCAAGCTGTCTGCATGTGACGTCTTGTGGAACAGCTGGATGTTCATGGACCCAGAGCTTGACCTCGACTTTCGGTTCTCGTGATTACTGACAGACATCTTTAAACTGGATGAAAGACAAAAAAATTCAACAATTTCCTTTCAGATCCCTTTTGATAAAGTATTAACATTTCAAATCATCCGTGGACATTCATTTGATATTACTCAGAAGGCCTATTGTTCAGCAGTGTTTAAAAATCCTTAACATATAATTAGACAGTGGATACATAATAGTTAGGGCAATTAAACTTGGAACCAACCATCTCCTTGGACGGCAGTAAACCCATAATCGTTTGTTAAACAGCAGTAAAATATTACAGCTTTTCGTTTACCTTGAGATTGTTCTCCCTTTCAGTACAAGGGTTAATGATTCATGGGAAATGAATCACCGCGTTCCTCTTTGATCTCTGATAAAGTTACTGCTCTTAGCTATCATTTCATAATTTCAGTAATGCATAAAACAATCCAACACTGAACCGCAGTATGAAACCTAATTGTTTAGGGCAATAGTGAGTGAAACCGAATGCTGGAATACTTCTAACATTTCTACTTTTTTGAGTTGCGTTTTAAATAATGTGATTTTAAAATACATTCTCATTGAAAACAGGCAACCAACCAAATTTTCAAAAAGCCTTTAAGCAGCCACCAAAACATCTTCAAGTTGAATCAACTAAGATACAGTGACCCCTGAATTTACCACGGTAACTATAAAATACGATAGTAACTACATTCATTGCTTCTACAAGTACTGTCATGAGAAAATATTCATATATTAAACATTCTGAATTCATTTAAGGTAACTATGGTTAACATGGCAACACGTGCATTTTTGTTTAAATAACTTAAGTAACCTGTTAAACTTGTTACAACAGATTCTATATATTTTTCTTTGCTTAAAATTTTTTAGAAAAAATGTGCATGATATTCCATGTCATAAGATCATATCGCAACGCATTTAAAGATTTAATGTGGTTAAAGGAGAAGGTTAAAGTGACAGGTTTTCGCCAGACAAGTCTACGGAGCGGTACAATCAATGTATACACGTTTATATATCGTAAAGTTGTGTCGTATAATCAAAAGCAGTAGAACAAAAGTAGTATGACTTTACCTTATTTCCTTTCCACGCACGGACTTGTAAAGTATGCATTCGACTTTTAAGGACGCGTGTTACTTTAAGACGTCTCGTCTGAGATCAGTCTGAAGCCTGCGAGAGCTGCCTGTTACACGCTGCTGGGGAACATTACTACTGTGATTCGAGCTGTGAGTGAGCGTGTAGTGTGGATCTCAGTCGCTCCTCCTCTTCCCGCACGTTAAATGTCCAATCCTGGCGGAGGAGGTGATCTTAGGACGCGTTTTATTAGAAAGTGTTTCGGGGAATGAGTGATCATGCACATGTCAGTGTGACTGATATTGAAACACAATGCATGCATATTTGTAAAAAAAACATTTTTGTCGAACGTAAGACAAAAATGTTTAAAAATATCTACAAAAAAATGGTTATAAAAACTAAAAATAGTTTTAAATACAGCATTACTAAATTACAAGGTAAAATAAATAATAATAATAATAATAACTCGATAAAAAATAATTGTAATTGTAAATAAAAGAATCAACAGCATTTTACAATTTTATATCATTAAACCATCATACCACCACAGTGCATTGATATTAAGTCTCTTTCATTATGGTATTTAGTATCAGTCCACAATGTTTGCTTTCCAACACAATTATGAAGACAGGAGAAGCATGATGTTATTCTTTGCATCTTTCTTTCTCCCTCGAAGTGGTTGTTGTACAAACAACAGCAGTGTACTGTACTGTGAATGAATGAACACTCGCTGTACTGTATGACTGTTAATTACTGTCAGACCCCCTGCCAACATTCAGTGTTCATGTCTAATAGAGTTATTAGAGCTTAAACACAGCCGTTACTGTCCCAGTGCCCTGTTTACACAGTTTTTAACACCAATTATATCTGACTTCCCTAAAGAAATCCTTCTAGCAGGTATCATACTTTTAACTTCCACTGCCTGTTTTGTCTTTAGGCACGTTTAGAAATTATTCATTTTATTGTTATGATATCCTTTTACTGTATTATTTATTTAGATGTATGTATGTTTTTTTTTTTTGCTTGTTTTATAAATATCTAATAAAACCAAAAAAAAAATGGAAGAAAAATAATTTCTCCACCGCAATAACTTATCTGTTGGAATGTAGCGGCACCTACTGGACAGAATCCATATTGCAATAAAGCAATATGGATATTTGTATATGGATATTTGTAACAAATGCAAATATTGCAGTCTTACAATATATATATATATATATGCATTTTAGCATATGCTTTTAATATAATTTTGTTGGCTCTTTCAAATTGCAACACTGTTTTAAATCAAAAGTGATTCGTCTTTTTAAAATCAGAATTTATGCTAATAGCACCTTCCCTTAAAAGCGGACTTTTTAAGCTTAAAATTCATCACGTAATTTATTATTTTAGTTTTATTACTGCTTTTTGATTGTGCTGTAATGAAAAACTACATATCCCAAAAGTCAACAGTCAGGATGTTTTCCAGAGCGCTTCCGGTTCATCTCAAGGGCACCGTTATCACATGTGCCGAAGCGACACTGACTTTAATCCAGTGTGTCACTGTAATTGGGTCTATAAGTGTGTAAAATGGACAGTTTCGGTTCAGATTTCTCTTCGGGCTCCTCGTCTGGTAAAATGGACACTGGCACTATAATGGAGCAGGTCAAAGTTCAGATTGCTGTTGCAAACGCGCAAGAGCTGCTGCAGGTAAGTGACTTTAACCTCTTAAGATGCTAAATGGTGTTTTGTTGTAAGTCTGTTTTTGAGCAACATGTGTTAAATAGTTTTATTATTGTGTATATTGCTAAATAAATTAATAGAAATGCACCATGGTATTAGCATGGTAAATATATTTGGAGTACCATGCAGATGTCATGGTGGTTATCATTAAAAACAGTTCATCACGGTGTACACTTACCAAAAAATAACATGGTATTATCCTGGTGTTTTCAACTTGTATCATCGTACATCGTTCTCTCTCTCTCTCTCTCTCTCTCTCTCTCTCTCTCTCTAATTTTGTCTCTAAAATATGATAAAACAGCTTTTGAACTTTTGATGAATTTTAATTACTGTTGTATTGAAATACCATGGTATGCTTTAAAAATGTACTGTGGTGGCACCATGATACAGTGGTTGTATACAATAATTTAGGTACTACAGTATTACTAAGTATGTCCAAAAATACCATGTTACATGTCCAACAAAATGTACAAAAAAATACCATAGTAGTACCATAGTATGGTGTTCTTGCAAAAACCTTCAAATACCATATAGTTATAAAAATATTATAAAGTACCGTCATACTACTATGTAATACTATCACTATACTGTACTGTAAATAATGATTTTGTTGTAAATAAAACAAGTTTGAAGTAAATTTGTCTAGAAAACATCATTTTTAGTGTTTCTACTTCCATTTTTCACATTTCTTTGTAATTATTTTGTGAAATGTATTAGCAATTTATGACTGAATTGTTTCAAAGTAAATCCTACACCAAAAATTATAACTGTATGATATTGCCATATTGCGTTTTTGCAAGGTTCTTCAAGATATCACTAGAACCTAAAGGTAACATGGTACTACCAAACTAGAATTATTCCATGCCTTCCTAATAGAATTTGTCCCACATTGCAGAGAATGACTGATAAATGCTTCAAGAAGTGCATTGGCAAGCCAGGAAGCACATTGGACAACTCTGAACAGGTGGGAGCGATACTTCCTATGTCGTTACCCATGTTTATTTTTATATATAAACCCATCTGTTCCCCATTTGTTTTTTCCCAGAAATGCATTGCCATGTGTATGGACCGATATATGGACGCATGGAACACGGTCTCCCGTGCATATAATTCCAGATTACAGAGGGAAAGGGCACGTATTTGATGTGCGGATGGCAGTCGGTACTACCTCAGTCCTCAGGTAGAGATGTCTAGTCTCTGAATACACGACAGGTGTATAGACTTGGCTCTCTTACCACACAACAACAGCTGATGGCTACAGAAGGAACCAGGTGGTTGGATTTAGACTCTACATGGACATTTTTCATTACATTTTGTGTGTTAAACTGATTATATAAGACATAAAATAGCTGTTTAATAATTGACAAATTCAGATTAAGGGATTGATAATTGTAGTAGCAACTCTTATGCTTATAATGATGGCTGGAATTGGGATAACAAAAGAATGGGTCTGGATTTTAGCTCCACTTTCCTGTTCGGAGGTTTCACTATGTTTAAAAACAATGCTAAAATTCAGATTCTTCACCTTTTGCTGTTATCCATTTATCAAGCAGCCAATCAAAATTCAGCATACCGTCTGTCTGTCTTTTGTCATTGGGTGGATGTTACTCCATTCCCTGAGGGAAGGGCTCACTTTACCAACTCTGTTCTACAAACCTAGTTCTTCTCCCAGGGGGGGAGAATTCAGGGGTGCCTTTGTTGCAATAATTGTCGCTTCTTCACCAGAAGCAGCCAAACAGTCCTTCTTACTTACATCTGAAGAACAAACTGACAAAAACGCAATTGTCAACCCTGAAGTGTCATTTGTCTCATAAGTACAGTAGTAGGGTTGTTTAACTGCAAGCATTTGTAGTTCAATTTGTGTACACAAGTCAAAATTTCCCATTTCCATTGCTTCGAGTCTTGGAAAGATTTGGACAGAGACACAAACTCCACGAAGGTATGTCCAGACAGATGTTATGTAATTGTCACTGTTTTTATGAAATGCAAATAAATAACACCAAATTAGTCCATTTTTATTGATGTTTATTCTTTCATTGGTTAACAGAAGTAGCACCATTTGTACAAATTAGGCCTGAAACGCACTAAGAAAGTAAATGAATGTACGTGTTGCATTCCCTGCATTGCCACAGGGGGCGCTATAGCATGCATTTCTGAACTGTCTTCTTGTATAGCCTGGTCAAGTATTGTCATGGTGGAGCAACGGTTTGAAAAGAATCTTGTTTAGGCCCTGTCCCAAATTGCACCCTAAACCCTCGTGGTCTTCCTCGGAGTCTGCACTTTCATGATGTAATGCCACTTTGACTGTCGGGTAGAAGTCTGCTGCGGAGCTCGTCTCAGTGCGTGCTCGGCAGAAGTGCGGATCGAGGGCGCAAAGGGGGAGCTCGCGAGCACCCTTCAGAACCGTTCTGACTTGCATTCCTTCTGCCCAAAAGACGTGAAATAAAAAGCACCCTTCCACAAAAAAAAAAGTGTCTCACACGGCTCCGGGGGGTGAACAAAGGCCTCCTGTAACTTATTGATGCGTTTTCGTAAGAAAAATATCCATTCAAAACGTAATAATCACTTGAATCTAGCTTGCGCCAACAGTTGTAAAATGGAAGCAGTTTCGGGGGAATTAAGTGAGGTCAGCTTTGCGCATGCGCCGCTCAGAAGTGACGCACGCAGAGAGATTGAAACAAAACAACGGTCACTAATTAGAAGTACAAAACGAGGATTTGTAAAGAAGAATGTCAGAGGATTTCGATATAAGCCAATAGGAGACTTGTTTTCCTTTGCTAAAGTAAGGAAACTTTGCTTCTTTTGATCCTGTAAACAAACGTTGGTTTTCACGAGACTCACCGGCGCATGAGCAACGCTGACCTCATACGTCATCAGCCCGGAGCTGCTTCCGTGTACAACTGTTGGCGCAAGCTAGATTCAAGTGATTATTACGTTTTGAATGGATATTTTTCTTACAAAAACGCATTGATTCGCTACAGGAGGCCTTTGTTCACCCCCCCGGAGCCGTGTGAGACACTTTTTTTTTTTGTGGAAGGGTGCTTTTTATTTCACGTCTTTTGGACAGAAGGACAACACCCGTGAGTACAACGATAGAGCTTGAAAGATCAAATAAAAAATTGTCTATAACTCCGACTGGATTCGTCTGAAAGAAGAAAGTCATATACACCTAGGATGCATCGGGGGTGAGTAAAACACAGCCTAATTTTTATTTTTGGGTGAACTAACCCTTTAAGACACACGCACGCGGCGGCCATTGTAAGACCGCAAGTGCACATGAAGTGTTCCATCTGTGACAGGGCCTTAATGGCATAAACATTTATATTGAGGTTTCCATCGTAATATACAATGTTTCTTTCCTTAAAGGGTTACTTTACCCCAAAATGAACATTTTGTCATTAATCACTTACCCCCATGTCATTCCATTTTGGATGAAAACCGGGAGGCTTGTGACTGTCCCATTGACTGCCAAGTAAATTACACTGTCAAGGTCTAGAAAAATATGAAAGACATCATCAGAATAGTCCATCTGCCATCAGTGGTTCAACCGTAACGTTATGAAGCAATGATAATACTTTTTGTACGCTGCACGGATGCGCTGTTTTCGTTCAAATCAAAGCGTAAATACACGTAGAAAACGTATCCTTGTGTCGCGGCTGACACAGAATAGTGTACGCAGTTTGCGTTCAGCGGATATTCTCCAAAATGGTGCTACGGTGATGCGGAGAGACACAGAGGAGACGAATTGTTGAATAAAGTCGTTATTTTTGTATTCTTCACGTACAAACAGTATTCTTGTCGCTACATAACGTTACGGTTGAACCACAGATGGCAGATGGACTATTTTGACGATGTCGTTCATACTTTTCTGGGTCTTGACAGTGTAATTTACTTGGCAGTCAATGGGACAGTCACAAGCCTCCCGGTTTTCATCCAAAATATCTTAAATTGTGTTCCGAAGACGAACAAAGCTTTTAGGGGTTTGGAACGACATGAGGGTAAGTGATTAATGACAACATTTTCATTTTGGGGTGGAGTAACCCTTTAATCTTCCTTAATCCTTCTTTCCGCATCAACCAAGTAAAAACAAATTACCTATATTTTGTTGTAAAGTCCATTTTGTGTTAGAGAAATATAAATCCTGCTGGTTATATTTGTCTCTTGAAATTGGAATTTATCAAATTTCGGGCAAGCGATTTTTATTATCTTACACCTAAAGTGAAAACCACTTCAAAATTATCATTATTTTTAAGTCATGTTGGTTACACTCAGGGCCACATGGAATCTGCATCCTAACTAATTAGGAGCATCTCCACTGATTATTCCTTCAAAATCATTACAATAAAAAAAGTCTGCAGATTCAGTGGGGGCCTCAATGGCTATAGCACATCAAGGGCTACTGCTTCATACTCCAGATTGCATTGGTAATAAATACCAAAAATAAATATTTCGACAGTACAGTATGAACCAGTTGGTAAAGTTGTCCATTAGAGTTTCATGCATTCATTTCTAGGGGTGTAACAATACACGTATTTGTACTGAACCGTTCAGTACGAGGGTTTCGGTTCAGTACGCATTACAAACCGAACGATTCGTTGTACTAATCCTATTACATTTGGAAAATAAAAGAGCTTAAAGTGTGTGAAATACAATGTTCTCAGTGCCACTGCGTTCAATGACGTAACAGCCCTCAAAGAAAAACGCACTGCTCCAGTCAGGCATAGTCTGGACTAGCTCGTTCGTTGCAATATGGCTAGTAAAAAATTTTTGTTTGTATGAAGGCTAAATACAAATAAAAGGTGAACATTAATTTATTTGTGCAGTTTTTTTTTCTAAAATATTATATAGTTTTATAGAAGGAGGTTTCATAGGCTTGGCAAATACATTTTTCTGAGGTTTGTAGGTACAGGCATCTGTTGTGGGCATTCTTGGCAGTTTTTCTGAGGCTTTTTTTTTTTTAAATATGGTTCCTGTCAATATCGAAATTATGGAAATAGACGAAAACAAGGAGATACACACTCTACAAACTATCCCCGCAGCATTTAGGCAGGCATTTCCAACTGATTCAAACAGGGCAAAACAAATCACCGTAACAAATCGTCATATAAAATTTGTAAAAATGAAGGAAATTTCTCTGGCAATTTGTTTCTTTTTGCTGTATCGAAAACGTACCGAACTGTGACACCACTCTGTTATATTGAACCGAAACATAAATTTTGTGAACCGTTACACCCCTATTCATTTCATTTGAGAGGTATGACTGCACGTCACTTGTGAGAAAGATGGTGGAGGATATTTTTAAAAAGGGAGGTATATAGATATCCATTCTCTGACAGCCGTGACCTGCATGTAAACTCCTGGAACAAAGCTTTTAGGGGTTTGGAACGACATGAGGGTAAGTGATTAATGACAACATTTTCATTTTGGGGTGGAGTAACCCTTTAATCTTCCTTAATCCTTCTTTCCGCATCAACCAAGTAAAAACAAATTACCTATATTTTGTTGTAAAGTCCATTTTGTGTTAGAGAAATATAAATCCTGCTGGTTATATTTGTCTCTTGAAATTGGAATTTATCAAATTTCGGGCAAGCGATTTTTATTATCTTACACCTAAAGTGAAAACCACTTCAAAATTATCATTATTTTTAAGTCATGTTGGTTACACTCAGGGCCACATGGAATCTGCATCCTAACTAATTAGGAGCATCTCCACTGATTATTCCTTCAAAATCATTACAATAAAAAAAGTCTGCAGATTCAGTGGGGGCCTCAATGGCTATAGCACATCAAGGGCTACTGCTTCATACTCCAGATTGCATTGGTAATAAATACCAAAAATAAATATTTCGACAGTACAGTATGAACCAGTTGGTAAAGTTGTCCATTAGAGTTTCATGCATTCATTTCTAGGGGTGTAACAATACACGTATTTGTACTGAACCGTTCAGTACGAGGGTTTCGGTTCAGTACGCATTACAAACCGAACGATTCGTTGTACTAATCCTATTACATTTGGAAAATAAAAGAGCTTAAAGTGTGTGAAATACAATGTTCTCAGTGCCACTGCGTTCAATGACGTAACAGCCCTCAAAGAAAAACGCACTGCTCCAGTCAGGCATAGTCTGGACTAGCTCGTTCGTTGCAATATGGCTAGTAAAAAATTTTTGTTTGTATGAAGGCTAAATACAAATAAAAGGTGAACATTAATTTATTTGTGCAGTTTTTTTTTCTAAAATATTATATAGTTTTATAGAAGGAGGTTTCATAGGCTTGGCAAATACATTTTTCTGAGGTTTGTAGGTACAGACATCTGTTGTGGGCATTCTTGGCAGTTTTTCTGAGGCTTTTTTTTTTTTAAATATGGTTCCTGTCAATATCGAAATTATGGAAATAGACGAATTAAGGAGATACACACTCTACAAACTATCCCCGCAGCATTTAGGCAGGCATTTCCAACTGATTCAAACAGGGCAAAACAAATCACCGTAACAAATCGTCATATAAAATTTGTAAAAATGAAGGAAATTTCTCTGGCAATTTGTTTCTTTTTGCTGTATCGAAAACGTACCGAACTGTGACACCACTCTGTTATATTGAACCGAAACATAAATTTTGTGAACCGTTACACCCCTATTCATTTCATTTGAGAGGTATGACTGCACGTCACTTGTGAGAAAGATGGTGGAGGATATTTTTAAAAAGGGAGGTATATAGATATCCATTCTCTGACAGCCGTGACCTGCATGTAAACTCCTGGGAAGCCAAGTCGACCACAGCCGTGACCCCAGCTGGTCACCCCAGCCAGAAACCACCGGCCCTGGGGTTCGCGGCACACCAGAGGGCCCCCTGAGTCTCCCTGCAGACAAAGACAAGACCACTGAATTCATTAGTGTTTTTATGGAAGGTATGACATTTACAGAAGTCTGCTGAAAACTCAAGGATATGGTTGGGTTACATTGGGCTGGGTTACGTAATCAGCTTAAGAGGCATGGTGGATGTTTTAAGTGGTAAAAAAAGACTTTTAGAGCATTAAGTATCATTGGGTAAGTGCAATGGTGCTTCAGAAAAAGTGAATCAGATTTCTCCTACAAAGAGAAGAATGTGCAACTCCTCACTATTTTGAATAGTAGAGTTCAGAACTCTTTAATATTGGAAACAAATTTTGGACCAGAAACTCACCAGACATGTGTCCTTGTCTCCTTCCATAGAGCCAGCACACATCATGTTGTTGCTAAGTTCAGCACCGTAAGCTTGCTGGCAGTCCAACTTATCAATGACATTAACCTGTGCTTTTGTCAAATTTAGGGCAGAGCATGCCTCTGAAAACTGTTTACATACTGCTTGCATTTTATCATCTTTTAATGGCGATTGGTTGTTGCCCATGCGTTTTTCGTGCGATATTTGCATAAAGTAGAGGAATGAGAGAAATCTCTGGCATATAACATTTCATGTTTGGTTTGTTTTTACATCCATTACTAAATGTATGACGACTAATGTGAATCGAATTCTCTTTTTCAAACAGATGGTGAACACTTGGTGAACACTCTAGTTTGGAAGACAGCTTCAGCATTAGCCACACATTAAGGTCACTCAAACCTAGGTCTGCACCAAAACGTGTAGGGTGAAAATGATATCATAAACTACTAGTGTTAGGTTTTGTCTTGGTCACCTTGACCAACCCCATACTTACCATCCTCCCTCATAGCGCCCCATCCAATGATGTAGCATTCCATATTTTTGATGAAGCTATGCCAGGGAGAAGGCAAACACACAGTCTGGATGGTGTAGGACTTTGGGACGGGGATGGAGAGTTCCACCAGGGCCACATCGAAGTCCATGATGCTGCCATTGAAAGCAGGATGATGGATGATCCTTTGTACTGGAATCACCAGAGCACCCACTCCAGACCAAATGACCGAGCCAAGACTTACTGTCCAGCTGCCAGGGTTCAGGTCACTATTAACGAAAACAAAATAAAACACTAAATCTTCCCTGTTCACCTCTGTCCAGATCTGAAAGTAGAGCATGTTGGGTAGATGTCAATCAAAGGTACACTACCCTCTGAAGCAGTGAGCTGCAGTCAGGAGCCATTTGCAGTGGATAAGCGTAGCTCCACAGCGGTGAGTGCGTTGGTACTGCAGACTGCCCACCCATGGCCATTCACCTCTATGGGCAGTGACACCACCAATAATCCTCTCCTGGCCCATAGCTGGACGATTCCCACAGTCTACAAAGTAATCAGGTGACTCTTTTATTCTTATTCCTAAAGCTAGTTCAATGCGCCCTTAGTCAGGGTATATACCATATTTACATTTACACCCATAAGGCTGTGAGGGATGCATGTGCAATCTGTTCAATGGGTTGTACAGTTGTGCAACTTGGTGTCAATCAGCTGACACAATGTTGAAAATATGCTATTCCGAAAAAACTTACAGTGCACTAAAGAACTCTGGGTTGTGAAAATTGGTGAGTACAACGTTTCGAACAGACTGTATCTCTACCCTTATTTCTTTCATCTAAATTTAAAGGGGTCATGAACTGAGAAATCAAAATTCCCTTGATCTTTTGACATATAAGAGGTCATCGTGCTATTAAAAAGTTCTGTAAGTTTCAGGACTCAAAACTTTCTCATTAGTCTAAAAACAGCTTACATTGAAGCCAATCTGCCAAAACGACAGGTTGTGGAATTTGCCACTTTATGATGTAATAGTGTGGCTAAACACCACCTTCTCAGAAGATCAACACCTGCTTCTACATTACTGCCTATTTAACCCCATCCACCAAATTGTGCATTTATGAACTTTTTTAAGTTTCAGACCGCGTCAGTAGGAACTTGGTCCTTTGTTCACTTCATTTTACCATGGATTAATTTGCAAACAAGGCACAATTTGATGCAGGATTTTCAGAAAGATTTAAACTAAAAGACGATGATGTCCCGACTATATTGCATCCGACTATAATGTCGCAAGACTCAAGTGTGAGAAACTGTTTTTATTATGTGGTCACTATTTCTTTGTCTATTATTACAGAGTGTTTGATATGTACTGAATATTTATGCGTTTTTAATCTAAATCACAGCAGTGTCCATCTATGAAGGATGTAGGCTGTCAAACATAATACAACTATTAGCCAGTCACAGCAGTGGGCGTTTACTTCTGAGTCTACACTCCGCCAAACCTATTCAAACAGAGCGTTCTGATGAGGGGGGTTAAAAACAGGATAGAATATTGCCTATTACTTCTGAATTATGTTTTTTGATGTAAACATTTTAATAACATTATAAGTGGACCTCAGAGAACAGTACAACATAAAAAAACAAAGGTAGTTAATGACCCCTTTAAATATGGCACCTACCCTGACGAAGGTCTACTCTAGATAGTTAACATTTCATTAAAGAGAGTGCAAACCAGAGTAAATGTTGTAGAGCAGGGGTGCCCAATCCTAGGATCAGCTCTGGTACCTGTCTGCAAAGTTCAGTTCCAACCCTGCTCCAACAAACTTCTTTGTAATAATTAAGTACTTGATTAGGTTTGGAGCTAAACTTTCCAGTAAGGTAGATCTTCAGAAGCAGGATTGGGCATTCTAGAGATTGAGATTATGGATAGAGATTATTTACCACAGTTTTTCTCGTCAGCCTCATTGGGGCAGTCAGCGACTCTGTCACACTCTGGGTTTGTCTTGCTGATGCACATGTCTCCGCCACAGTTATAATTACCACTGCAGTTCCCAGTAGCAGGGTAATAATCATTACTGACTTGCTCAGAGGATAGGCTCATAACTTTAGCAATGTGAACTGTAGTGGTTGTGACGCTAGGGACAGTGGGGGCGACTTGGATTGTTGGTGCAGTATTGGTGTAGCCCAGAATCCAGTTGCGGAGCTTGGTAACGCGGGAATAGACTCCAGGCTTGTTGATCTGTGCGCATCCCACTCCCCAGCTCACCACGCCAGCCAGGAAAAAGCGTCCAGGGGACACCTCACATACCAGAGGGCCTCCGGAATCTCCCTGAAGGACAAAAACACATTTAAAGCAATTTAATAATTAATTTTGAAACACTTTTAAATCAAGCACCCTTACCTGACAAGAGTCCACCTTCCCTTGAAGAAATCCAGCACACATCATATTTTGGGTAAGTGCACCTCTGTATACAGTTGACTTGTTGCAAACTTTCGAGTCAATTATCTTCACAATTGCCTTCTGTAATGTTGAAGGCACCTCACCTGCTCGGGCACAAAGAGGTGTAGCCTCAAAAAAGTAGCCAGGCTTTTGACTTGTGGCAAAACCACTGGTCTTCACGGAATCTTATTAAGACTAAGAACTCGCATCTAAGATGCGAAAGTAAGTGACCAAGTACATCTAAGTTAAACTCAACAAATTCAAGCAAAAGTATATTCAGATGCTTTCCGCAACATCAAACTTACTCACTTGTGTACTGATTAAGAGTTCCCCAGCCAGAGACGATGCAGTTCTGCCCAGGACTGAAAATATGAGAGGATGATGGGATACAGACTGGCTGAACATAAGAGCTGAACGTCAATGGTGTTTCCAACTCCAGCACGGTCACATCACTGTCAGTGGTCATGGGATCGTATCTCGGAGAGACAACCAGGGACTTGATGTTTATTATGGTGGCTTCGCCCTCCTCCCCACTGACTAGATTGGCTCCCACAAGAGCCGTCCAATCTTTTGGGTTGTTTTCTCTTTGGTATATAAGAAGACATATTTAGATATACATTGGTGTCTAGTGAGGGGCTGATGAAGATTCTACAAGAACGATTCCTCACGTTTCAAAACAATGGGCAGCGCTGACGAGCCAATGATTGTTGATGATGGATGCACCACAGGTATGACGGCCACGTAGTCTCAGACTGACCTGCCAGGGTAGCTCCCCGTGACGGCCATTTTCACCACCCACAACACGGTTGGCCATGGCTGGACGTGTTCCACAGGCTATAAGAGAAACAGTGGTTAACAATCAAAGAACATAAATTAAGCTAGAACTAGCCACTACAATTATATGGTTCTTTGGTTGCTAACGTGTTTGTAGTGCCTTTAACATGTTTCTATGTATTTCCAATGGTATTCTAGGTGATTTCTAGGTTGTCCTGGTTGGTTTTTAGGTGGCTTCTGGTCTCTGTGCAATTCTTGTCCCTAGATATAGCTTGTGTACATCTTAAATTGAAGTCTATTGATTTTTTTGCCAGTATTGCTGTCTATTGGGTGGAAATCCATAGAAGACTAATAGCAGCACACATTGTCTCATTATGCTGCACAATTTGACATATTCAAATGTGTACCAATATTATGTACATTTAATGATTTGTGGTTTGTTCAAATGACTAACCCTTGGTGATTGAGATGTTTGCCTTAACAAGCACAACTATAAATACATGTTCCACTCCTTTAAACTATTTTGATACTAAAATGTCAAATTTTAGCAAAAAAAGTTCTTAAACTTACAGAAAGGAAACTAACAGCTAGTTCAAGTGTTAGCATAACAGCAAGATGGTGACACTTACAGCAAGATGTTTCATCTGAACCATCAACACAGTCGGTTATAGAGTCACATTCTGGATTTGTTTTTGTGACGCACTCGCGTGGATCACCCTCGGGCCACTTATTCAAGTCTTTCTTCTCCATTTCAGTCTATACAAAGACCTGCAACACAACCTGGACATCCAAACTGTAAAACACAAGAGCACATGGAGGTAAGAAGTACAGACAGATGACCAGGTAAAAACAGGATTGGGTTTTTAAGAGCTCAAAAGCATTAGCAACTACCTTGGGTGCCGACATTGAAAATCATCTTGTGGGATGCCAAAGTATTAGTTCACCAACCATAGAATGAGACAATACTAGGAGTGGTTCCGAGAAGCCAAACCAAACCTCTGTCGAGTCGGAAATGTTATAACACAGAAATATGAAACTTGCTGTTCCAGAATATATTGATATAGTTACTTTTCACTTCAGGGTTGTAAATGCCACAACAACTCTCTCATTACATATATCGACGTCAAACAGATGATAAATGCCAATTAAAACTATTATTTGCATGCTTGCCAACAACAATGCAACAGTATCAAATAAAAAGGCAGGTTTTGACATACAGCTTGAGAAAACAATACAATATACTCCAATTAATCTAGAATATAATCAAATGGATAAAATATTAGAAATTAAAGAAAAATATGATATAGAATAATTAAATACTTATTATTTCAGGTCACAACAACTACAAAAATGCATGCTAAAAACAGGAGTATGCTCACTATATATGCCATTTAAAACCTAAATTGCAAAATTATGTGCATGCATGCATGAAAAAAAAATAGTGTGAAATATAAAATAGCTATAATAAATTGCAATCACAATTCGACCAATTACATAATGCAATACAATAATATTTTCGTTTCTAACATAATAAAAATAGATATTTTACGTGACTATGCAGTTAAAAAAAATACTATTCTGAGGAACTCGATACAAAGTAATGCAGAGTATTAAAACTGACCGTGTGTAATAACTTCTGGCATAGTTCACGCACCAATAACTAGTTACGTAGTGTTGAATAGATTGTTACTCACCGTTTCAGACAGCATCTGGTCACTGAGGCATCTGATCTTTACGTTGACGTCCGAATAAACCTCAAGATACGTTTGGAGACTATATAGAACACAGCACTGTTATGCGGTAGGCTTGCCAGTGGGCGGGGCTTCACACAGGTGAGGGCGGGATCTCGTGTTTGATTGGCCGGTGCTGCGTTGTCCACATAAAACTGTTGTTTTTATAATAAAATCCTCAAATATTTCTCACAATATTACTTTAAGACTTCTAAGAGATTTAGAGAAATAATAGTTGCTGTTCTTAGGAGGGGTTAAATGGGGGGGAATCCAAAACAAACCCAGAAGCTTATACTTCAAATAGTTTTAAATTTGTCTATCTATCTATTGTCTGTTTGTCTGTCTATCTATCTATCGTCTGTCTGTCTGTCTATCTATCTGTCTGTCTGTCTGTCTGTCTGTCTATCTATCTATCTATTGTCTGTCTGTCTCTCTGTCTGTCTGGCTATCTATCTATCTATCTATCTATCTATCTATCTATCTATCTATCTATCTATCTATCTATCTATCTATCTATCTATCAAACGCTTCGTGTCATTTTCTCTTCTCTGTTTAAGTCCTTATTTGTATCTTTTTATATTACTTATTCTGTTTTATTTTATATCTTTTAGTTCGTAAAATGTATTCTATCTAACAAATCTACTTCTGAGTGTTTATTATAGTTTATATCTGTTCATTTTTATTTAGATTTTTTACAGTTTATATATTTTTTTTAATCTTTGTTTCTTATATATATATATATATATATACTTTATTATGCATTGATGTTTTCCCATGTTTCATGCTTGTAGAATGTAGGCTATTTTAGCTGATAAATCTGTTTGTCAAATGTTATTTTTTATTTATATATTAATTTTTATTATGACTTTTTTAACCTCATTATTTCCTATTTTTTCTCTTTTTTTAACCTCATAGGTTTAATCTCTACTGTGCAAAATGAAATACATGAAATGCAACTTGCCACACTAGCCCACCGCGCCTCAGACTTCTACTGACCTGGATAAGTATTAAGAGTTGGCGTGGCTTCATACAGCAGCTCCTCTTACAGACCCCTCTAAAGTTAACCATCAGTTAACAGACCCTGAACCACTATAACTGTGTTACCCAATAAAGCCCAGACTTGGGTGCCAGTGCACACTGATAAAATCTGGAAAGTCCTGCTGTTCAAAAGAGCACCAGCGAGGCAAGACACACTGAGCCTTTCATTCATAACTGCTAGAAAACTGCCATCACAAATGGAGGGACCAACAAATCTCAATTACCACACACGTATTGCATTAAATATCAGAGTGGAAACTATACTGGATCTCACTAGTATATTGATGTACATGCCGTTTCCCACTTAAAGTCAATCCAGAAAAAGTTTAAAGCAGGTCTTTGTGGCTGTGCTAAGAAGCATGAATGGCTAATCTGATATCCATCAAAAAAGCTCTCTTCTTGGTGGAAAACCCTTTGTTTCCAAGCTTTTAGTGAAGGTTATAGAAAAACATGATTTGAGTGTATGTGAGAGTAGTTCTTCTGTTATGCTTTAAAGAAACTGTTTACTCAAAAAAGAAAATTTTCTGAAAATGTACTCACCCTCAGGCCATCCAAGATGTAGATGGGTTTGTTTCTTTATGAGATTTAGAGAAATGTGACTTGCTCACCAGTGGATCCTCTGCAGGGAATGGGTGCCGTCAGAATGAGAGTCCAAACAGCTGATAAAAACATCACAATAATCCATACAACTCCAGTCCATCAGTTAATATCTTGTGAAGTGAAAAGCTGCATGTTTGTAAGAAACAAATCCATCAAGACATTTTTAACTTCAAACCATTGCTTCTGGCTAAAGTACAAGTTCTTTATCCATAATATTGCTTTCTCCATCTCATCTGAATCAGGAGAGAAATATGCACAGAATGATCACATTTTACAAGTAAAAACAATCCGAAACTGTTCTAAACAAATGTTTGTGGATTTTGATGTGAAAAGACAACAGGAGATGCACTTTTTCACTGGAGGAAGAGTCATTATGATTAGACTCATGTTTTCGCCAGAAGTAACGTTAAAACACCTTAATGATGGATTTGTTTTTTCACTCTATAAGACTGGAGTCTTGCAGATTATTGTGATGTTTTTATCAGCTGTTTGGACTGTCTTTCTGACGGCACCCATTCACCGCAGAGGATCCACTAGTAAGCAAGTGTAATAAAGTGTATGCATGTTCTTAAGAAAAACATTCTCCCAAATAGGGAAGGGTCCACAACTGAGTCTTTAATCTTAGGAATTAGTTTTGCGAGTGTAAAACAGAGGAGACGACACCACAAAGGTAAACACAAATGTTTTCTCAAGGTGTCTCAGAACCGAAGACCTTCAAAATACAGTTTCCATTTAGATTATACAAAGATGTTCACTGAAAGCTTGCCGAACGTTCAACTGTTTGTGTGTGTACAAAAGCCTTCCGAGAAGGTAATCCTGTGGGATCCACCCTTGAGGTACAGGCATAATCTTTGTTTTTGCTTAATTTAGAAATGGTTACATCCCAGATGTTTATTAATGTCTAAATCTAAAACAACACTGAAAGAACTAGGGTAACATCACGCACCCATTTTCATGAACAGAAAGCAAGCCTTATAATTCAAACCATAATCAACACACACAAAAAGAGAGTTTCATAAACCACAGAAACAAAACCAACCGAAACCACGTATCCTGAGTCTAAATACAAAATGTATTTTTCATGATTTCAGACCTAACAAAAACCATCTATTTTCTTCACCAGACATCTATACAATGCAAGAAAAAAAGGCATAATGTTATCCATCTTGCTGTTGAATGAAAGGGTTCGGAATGGCCTCCATCCCGTCCTGTGGACAGATCAGCACGACGGACGTCCCTCGACATACAACCAGACCGAGCTGCCTGGTGTCTTCAGTCAGTTTATACTGATCATCAGGATCTGCGTAAAAAGGGTGTGATCAGGAATCATGCATAATGATTAAAATGTAAAAAAAATATATATATATATATAAAAGTATTAAAATAAATAAACCTTATTAACAGTTTGATTAGAATAAAAATATAAACAATTAAAATAAATATAGCTAAAAATGTATCAAAATAAAATATCTTTTTTATTATTTGTCACAATCAGTCTGGAGATTTGACCTCGCATGTATTCAATGGTGCCATCCAACACAAGATTCAACAGCGGGTCGAAGCCTTTTAAGACCCCACTTGCTGAAAATAGCAAACAATGAATGTTAAATTCAACGTAACTTAATTAAGCACAATATAATGTCATTATATTATTTAAACCCCTAATTTATCTCATAAAGCAACTTGTCTCACCTTCACGACCTCCTTGGAACTTTACTCTGATATGTTTGTCGATGTATTTCGACAAATCAAAAATACTCTCCTTCTTTTTCTTATCTTTATCCTGCAAATCAAGACCACGGACTATATATCAAATATTACAGGCCTGTATAACATAATAGCAGACCATGTAGCTTAGCGCAATAATACACAACACAATACATCACATTTACAATAACCAGCTGGCTCTAGTGTGTAAAATTCAACTTTAAGAGCCCACAAGACATGTGTGTGTTTGTTTGTAAACGCCACGCGCCCATAGAAGCGTTTATAAAGTGAACGGTGAGGAAACGTTTGCGCTACTCACCGCCATGTTCAAAACCCCTGTACGCCCCGCCCACTCTGCGTTGACGCTTGACGCCTGCCTCTCGACCAATCACAACACGCGCCGGTGAACCTTGACAGAAGATAGGTTTAATTTTATCATCTTTAAATACCCACAGATAGCGATGAAACACAATCGGAAAGTTTTGTATTTAATTTCTAATATCGTAAAAAAACATAAACATGCTGAGATAAGATCATATGCGGGATTCGGTTGAGGCCCTCGGCACATCCGGTGAGAAACGGACAAACACCGGGAGCGAAGCGCGAGAAAACAAACCAGCGATTGATTCATTCACCAGCGTAAAAACACGAATAAACCGCGATTTTTATGATTAAAATCGCTTTGGGGGTTATTATATGACCTCGAAATGACGGAATTACTTTTTAACAAGAGGTTACAGGTGCTTGTGAAGAATAGAGATACCGATGAGAGGTAAACCCGAGTGTATATGTATGCGTTTTAAACATAGATATGACCTAAATGTGTGTTTTGGGTTTGCTAATTCATTAATTGTTTTGTATGTTATAGAATTTAGATTTTGGAGGTTCTTAAGGGACTAAATGTGATTATTTATGGTGCCTTTTTAATCACAGACGTTCATTCATTCGTATCAGTATTGAACTGCAGCCATCATCAAATCCTGTCCATAGAAAGGTGAGAAATGGTCATTTATACATCATTAGTTATGTATTTAAATCATGTTTTTGGGGTATTTTGAGTTTATTTTTATTAACAGGATTTGGTTGTACGGCTGACAGATGATACTGATCTTTACTTTTTATACAACCTTGTCATATCAGAGGAAGATTTTCAGAGGTATTGTGATCTTTTTTTAATATATATATATATATAATATTGGTTCATATTTAATTTAATTATTTTACTTCGGTGTGCAGTTTTCAATGTAATAATCAATATTCGCTTTCCTTCACAGTTTAAAGGTACAACAAGGGCTTTTAATAGACTTCACATCATTCCCACAAAAATGTATCGACTTGCTTGAGCAGTGCATCTTTGAACAGGACAAAGAAAACCCACGGTGAGAGTTTATCTCGATTTTATCGCTTTTATATCTCCTGTTAATGCGTAATGGTTGTGCCTGTTTGTGTTCAGGTTTCTCTTGCAGCTCACGTCGGCTTCATCAGCGTTCGATCACAGTCCTTCAAACCTTAACATTGTGGAGACGAACGCTTTTAAACACCTCACGCATCTCTCTCTGAAACTGCTGCCGGGATCTGATACGGATATTAAGAAGTATCTGGCCGCCTGTCTGTCCACCGTAAAGGTGAAACTCATCACGGGCTTGGACTACAAATGGAATATGTATGTCGTAATCCTGCTTGTTTTTAATGAATGAATCTGTAATGCGTCTTTGTTTTTTGGGTGTTTTTACAGGAGGAAAAGCAGCAGTTGGAACAGAAGTTGAGAAAGACTGAGGAAGATCTGACAAGACGGCTAAATTATGCGCAGCAAGTAAGCCACATTCTAGATTCCTCTTCGAAGTGAACTTATTATTATTATTATTATTATTATATACACTTATTTATCCTCCAGACCCTGTCTGAGAAAAGTCGAGAGTTGGACAAACTGCGATCTGAATGGACGTCGCAAACGACCTCTCTGTCCAGCAGACACATGCAAGATCTCACAGCTGAGCGTGAAAAAGCTCTCGAGGTAACCCAACATCTATAGGCTGATATGGGCATTTCAGTGTTGAATTCATCATAGCAATCAATCAATCATATTTATTAGTTGTATTTATTTTTTATCTTTATATATTTTCGTTAGTTTTTTGTTTCTTGTTTTATATTTATTTTATTATCTTGTGTTTTAGTTAAGTTTAGTTTAGCTGTAGTATTATTGTTTTTTGTCTTTAGATATTTATATTGGAATTTGAGTTGATTTAAATTTATTTTTATTTTATTTTTTTGTCTATTTTTCGAGTTTAACTTATTTCTTAATGTATTTTATTATCTATTATTGTTTGTTTTTCTTTTTATTGTTGTTTTGTTTGTTTATTCTTTTGTTTATATTTAGTTATTTTTATCTTTAGGTATTTTTTATATTTAAATTGATTTATTTTTGTTTCTGATTGTATTCTGTTAATTATTTTTTCTAATTTCTATTTATTTTATTTATATTTTCATTTATCTATTTAATTTTTCTTTCTTAATTGATGTATTTATTTAAATTTCAGGAGGAAGTCTGATGTTTTATCTTTGCGTCTCTGTCCAGGAGTGTCAGAGGTCTGAGCAGCAGGTTCTGTCGTTGAGGAGAGAGAACAGCACCCTTGACGCCGAATGCCACGAGAAAGAGCGTCTGGTCAACCAGCTGCAGACGCGAGTGGCCGTCTTAGAACAGGAGATCAAAGATAAAGAGCAGCTCGTGCTGCGGACCAAAGAGGTGCTGGAGGCCACACAGCAGCAGAAGGTGACGGTTCTCATTAGCATTGTGCAAAAATAAATGAAATGTAATTCTTTTTTTATAGTAATTAAAAAAAAATTTTTTTTTTGGGCATGAAATATGAAATGGATGTCATTTTATGTTTATAATTTTCAGTTTCTTTGCTAGAACTCTGTTGAAGGAAATGTTGAAAGTAAGCAAGTTCAAATCAGCAAGCTGGAGACCGCAGTACAATCCCTGTCAGAGGAGCTCATCAAGGTTTGCGTCGATTTTAAAAGAAAATCATTTCTATTTTAAGTCCAGATGAATGCGTCTCACAGATAGGGTTGTGACGGTGAGGAAATTTTCCCACCGGTTAATCGACGTGTGACAACACCGGTTATACCGGTATCACCGTGGGGGCAGGGGCGTTCCCTCTTTTCCTCGCTTTCCTTCGCTTTTAAATAACTTGTAAAATCTGCGTGCACATTTTACTTTCACGTTCAAATAGCGGCAATTCGGCGTAAAGCAATTGTTAGTTTTTAGTTCGTTTGAATTTGCCCTCTTTTCCTCACTTTCCTTCACTTTTAAATAGCTTAAAAGTGCTGTGCACATTTTACTTTCACTTTCGAATTAGCGGCAGTTCGGCATCAATTGCTTGAATGCAAAAACAAAATACGACGTGAAACTCACTTTAGCCTATATATAAAACAGGACTTTTATTAACAAAACAAATAACTGTCCGAATTTAGCAGCAGTTAGGCGTCAATTGCTTGAATGCAACAACAAAATACAACATAAAACTCACTTTAGCCTATATATGAAACATAGAACTTTTATTAACAAAACAAATAAAAATACACTATGCTATAGGGCAGGCTATGCCTAATATAAAATAACAAATAACTTACATAGTTTAAATAGGTATACAAAAAATGAAACAAGTAAACATGTATAATATATAACCAAATAAATAAGAAACGTAGAACGTTTATTAGCAAAACGAGTAAGAACGCTTGGAGGCACGGCATACACTTTGATGTAAAAAAATAAAATAAAATAAATGACACAAAGTTTAAAT
>NW_015505266.1:570396-592419 GCF_001515645.1 Sinocyclocheilus grahami | reverse complement strand
CTCTCGGAAGCAGGAAACTTTAGGAATGTTCGAGACTGCTGCCGCTGGTCTGAGAACAGGAAGTGTTCCTCACAATATGGTAATGAACTGCTGTCACTTAAAGTCTAGCATAAAATCCGCCAAGCAGGTTGTTGTCTGTAGATGTAGCAGGAAATCAAGCAGTAACTATCAGTTTGATTCTTTACGTGTGAGATTGGACTGGTCTTTTGAAATGATGTAGCTGTTCTTGTCTTCTCTAGCTTGATAGCAAAGGTTTCCCCTCGTCTTTGGGACATGGTTTCCCCATCACCTCTACAATAAACTCCAAATATCCTCTTCCTCTGTCCTGTGTGAGCTCAGGACCTCGCTCTGTCCTGTCAGCACACAATCAGACGTCTGGACCAAAGGCAGGCCTCATCTCCTCCTCTTTTCTCTTATGCCATCTTTGTTTCCCTACATTTATTAGGTTTTTTTATTATTATGTTCTCTGCTCACACTGTACACAATTCTTTCTGATTTGTTTTTCCAAACCTAAGCACAATATGTCCAAAAATTACTTCTTTTTTTTTTTTTTTTTTTTTTTTTATTTTTTTTTTAATTTTTTTGTGCTTGTGCTTGGATTGATTCGATTTGTAGTGTTTTATTTACCGCAGTTGCTATAATAACATTTTTGGCACTTAACCATAGTATTCTAGACAGTCGATTGTGGCAGGAGCAGATGGTTTTGGCTGCTCATGTCGATTATGAAGTCTCGCTCTGGTGCTGAACAATGATGATTAATACATGTAGCGCCCCAAAAATCTGCTTGAGAAAATATTTTAGACTGAATTTCCAAAAAAAAAAAAATTTTTGGAAATGTGCATTTGTGAAAAATTTACATTTTACCATAATTTTCTGAAAATATAAAAAATAACAATAAAAAATGTAAAATTTTCCAAAAAATAAAAATGGTGAAAAAATAAAAAAAAATTACATTTTCCAAATTTTATTACATTACTATAATGTTGTGAAAATATATTAAAAAATGTTTGTGTTTTTGTATGTTTTATAAAAATACAATTTTTATAACATCTTTCACCAGTTTTGTGAAAATATTAAACATTTTCCCCCAAATTTGTATTTTAAAAAAAATAATTTTGTGAAAATATCCCCTACACATATTTTCCAAAAGTAGTTATAACATTTTCAACACATTTTTATGAAAATATTACTTTTTTTTTATTTTTTCAAAAAACAAAACAAAAACAATTTTAATGTGTTCACCATAATTTTGTGAAAACATCCCATTTTCCCCCTCGAAATTTTCCCCAAAATTTTATTAAACATTTTCCCGGGACGCCCAGTCTTAATCATGGAGACTTTCCTTTCTGTCTGTAATTTCCATTAACCTTAATTATCAAGTTCATAAGTTTCATATTAAACGAAACTCTGCAGAAAGGTAGAGCTCTAGGTGCAAGACTGACCGTGCCTCCGACATAGCTTTACGTTTCAATAAATGACAACAGCCTCCATGCGCAGTTCGTTCCTCAATGGGGAATAGGGGGCGTGGCCAATTCAGCCACATCGAAACTCCCAATCATACGTGAAACACCTGTAGGAGAGGCTCTTTGGCCTCTCCGGGAGGGTGGGGACTGTGCGGGTGGCCGTGGGGTGACGTGTGCTTCTTCCAGCTGCCCGCACGAGCGCCCATATGGGGGTGTTCAGGAATGAAAAGTGCCACCAGGAGCGCCAGCAGCACAGAACATGCGCCGAAGAGGAACGGCGGTCCCGGGATTATTGCACTCTGTAAGGGGATCACATGACACGGGAACACGATTAACACAAAAGTCAAAAACCTTTCCAAAAACTACAGTCTACAGTGAAGGCCTATTTAGAAACAAATTTTCAAAACTAAACTATACGCAATTACTTTTTAAAAAGCATCTCTATAAACTCTTTCAACCTACTGAAAAAACATTGTAGTGTGATAATTCATTAATTTTTACATACAGAGGCTAGACTGAGTTTTGAATTGCTTGGATACCAAAAATTCTGGAATTTTACCAACAATTTACACACATTAGATCTGTTTGAATTCTAGCGTATATTTTTAAGAATGATTTAAATTAATTCTGCCTGGAATTGTTTTACAAGCAATTAAAAACTTGGTACCGAACACTTACAAACTTTTTCACCGAATAAAAAAGTTCTGCAATTTTACAAACATTTTACAAAAATTGGTTCTCAGTTGAAATTTTTACAAATATTTTTACGAACAAATAAACTCATCTTGCTTAAATTTTTGCAAATAGTTTTAAACTAATCAAGTTTACTCTGCTTCCACTTAAGAATTGTTTTACAAGCAATTTACAAATTGGTACCAAAAAATTCCTTCAGGTTTTTTTTTTTCTTTTTCCACAAAACAAAAATTCTCCAATTTTACGTAGTATGGATACAAATTGGTTCTGCTCAATTTCTTAAGAATGCTTCTACGAACAATTCCCAACATTCTCGTTCAGCTTAAATTCCTGCAAATAGTTTTATTACCTATTTAAATTTACACTGTGCTTTGATTTCTTAAGAATTGTTCTACGAGCAATTTACAAATTCTGCAATTTTCTAAAGTTTACACAAACTGGTTCTTTTCTAAGATTTTTTACGAATAGATCTATGAACAATTACCAAAAAAAAACTCATTCTGTTCGAATTCTTGCAAATAGTTTGAAATATATTCTACTAGACTTTTAAATTTTTTTTATAATTTTATGGACAATTTACACAAATTGTATTTACTCATTCTTACGAACAGTTCTACAAACAATTAACAACAAACTTACTCTGCTTAAATTCTAGCAAGTGGTTTTGCGAACGATTTAAAAAATTGTTTCTGCTTGGCTTGCAAAGGCTAGGTTGAGTTTTTTTCAATCAAAAAATTATGCAATGTCATGAAAAATCTTCGCAAATATTTTATACTTCAATGTTTACTGGCATCGGCTTTCAGCATTAACAAAACTTTAGTGTCTATTATTAAAAACTAATTTATCCATTAAAACAAACCTAAATTGTCAGTAAACAGCAATCAGCATGGTTCCGTTAAATTCAACAACGTGCGGTGACTTACCTGTTGGTGGTGATCATGGTGATGCGTTACATCCGGTTCTTTCTCTGGAACTTGGTCCAACTCGACATGAAAGATGTAGAAGATGAAACCATAGAGAGCCGGACCCAAACCGTTACACAGCCCACGGATTCCCGTAATCATACCCTGACCCACACCTACAGAAACAAGAGCTTTACAGTCAGCCTTAAAGAATAACCCTGCATCTGTAACATCATATAACTCAGGAAAACCAACCTTGTTGATCGGGATCAGCTGTGCGGGAAATCAGGGCGCTAACAGCAGGGAAAGTGATACTAGACATGGCGGCAACAGCTCCAGCTGCCCACATCATCCTGGAGATCGGAAACGATGCGTTGGACATTTCATTAGTAAAGACTCATTAGCTGTTACATTTTTCTTAAAGCTACAGTTCAACCAAATTTTTTTTTTTTTTATATTCCTGTTTTTAATTTTTCTCTTTATTTTGATCAATTTTAGAAATGAAAACCTAGGCTTTCGGTCTTACCAAGGCTCCGATCCGAACCCGTACCAGGCGAGTTGCAGAATCTGAAATCCCAGTCCCAGCAAAATTGTGTTCTTGTTCCCGATGGAACGCATTAGTAAACTTAATACTACAGTCTGTAGATGGAAAAAGCCACAATTGACATACTCCACATTAAAAACTAATGACGTAACATCCTTTATTAGTTTGTATTTAACAGGAAAATACTGACCTGTGCAACAATAGACAGCAATCCTAGGACAGCGATGAAAGCTGCGACACTTTCAGGTGAAAATCCCATTATCTGCATAAGAGGATAAAACAAATCTTTACGGTCCCGTTTGCTAACAGGATTTCGATAAACCAGACTTGACCCAGTAAACACAATTAATTAAACAGCGAGTTAAAGATTAACCACAGAGATAAATGCCATACCTGTTGCAGATAGAGGAAGAAGCTGGAGTATTGCCCAGCCTCAGGCAGATACGACAGGAACACTGTTATACAGATGAGCAGAACCGTCGAGTCCTGGCCTACTTTCCTCAAAGACTGCAGAGAGAAAGATACTGACATCTATAACCAAGCTGTGTGTGAATGTAACACTCGTCTTGATTTAACAACAGCTCTATGAACAGTTCTGTTTCAATCTTGCAAATAGTTTTACGACTTTATTCTGTTTTGACTTCTCAGGAAATGTTTTATTTCACCAAACAATTCTTTCAGATATGAAACTTTTTTCAGAGAATAAAACCTCAGCAATTTTACAATCTTGTTACTCGTATCAATGGTCCTATGAAAAATTAGCTGAGCGGAACCAATGAGTCTTGACCCATCCAACTGTAGAGAAAATCTGTGTTCATATAAGACTTTTTTAAATGCATCAATTTTTTAAATGTACACAGAATTTCTCATATTTTTTCATCTAACACATTTAGCATTTAAAATTATTCTTAAGAATTTCGTAACACTGTCAAAGTAATCTTTTAAAATGCAATGTATTTAAAAATACTGGTTTTAGTTTTTAATTTATTTAGAAATTTCTACTATTTTAGTATCAGTCATTTATTAGATCATTGCTCAATAAAATATAATAACATAAAAAATTGCATTGGTTAGAATTTTACTATACACACATCTCTATTTATACAAATATTGCACACAATGTGCTGTAATAATGCAGTTTGAGATGAAAAAATCAATTATTAGTCATTAAATTTATATTTTAAAAAATTATAAACTTGACTACACTATTAATAAATATTTTAGATATATAAATTAATACAAAATTGAACAACTAAAGGTTATACAATTGCAAAATAGACATTTACACAAGACATTAGCACATAAAAATTACTTAGATTATAATAATTAGAATTAAATTAGATTATAATAAAATATTATCAGTATATAAATAATATTAAAAGAGAAGCATTTCACGACAAATACATTCAGATATCCTTGCAAACTTTAACATTAAAATGAAAAATTCTATATATGTTTATGTTATTAGAAGATTTTAAAAAATCATAAAAACCCTAAAAGGTACATACACATGCTTTACTAACGCTATCTGAGATCTTTCGCATCGCATTCGTTTATGTGCTTTGAGCCCACATGCGCAACAGCAAACCTTAAAATGTGACTTCTAAGTTTGGCAGGACTGCATTAACCAATCAAAACCAAGAATAATCTCGTGGGAGGAACTCTTTAGAACAAACCACGTGTGAAAACAGCCTTATATGACATTCGTCCAGAAAACTCCATTATGCTGTCGAGGGGAAATGGGCGTTAAAACGCTTCTCTACCGAAAACCACACAGGATATGAGCAAAGTGGCATCTTCTGTTTTTAAAATGCACATTTCCAGCCAACACTCACGCTCAAGTTACTATATTTGCAATGCAGTTAATTTGATAAAACCGATTATTTGGTAGATTATTCATTTTAAACGAGCTCAAAAAGGTTAAATCTACAAGTTTACTCTGCTTCCACTTAAGAATTGTTTTACAAGCAATTTACAAATTGGTACCAAAAAATTCCTTCAGGTTTTTTTTTTTCTTTTTCCACAAAACAAAAATTCTCCAATTTTACGTAGTATGGATACAAATTGGTTCTGCTCAATTTCTTAAGAATGCTTCTACGAACAATTCCCAACATTCTCGTTCAGCTTAAATTCCTGCAAATAGTTTTATTACCTATTTAAATTTACACTGTGCTTTGATTTCTTAAGAATTGTTCTACGAGCAATTTACAAATTCTGCAATTTTCTAAAGTTTACACAAACTGGTTCTTTTCTAAGATTTTTTACGAATAGATCTATGAACAATTACCAAAAAAAAACTCATTCTGTTCGAATTCTTGCAAATAGTTTGAAATATATTCTACTAGACTTTTAAATTTTTTTTATAATTTTATGGACAATTTACACAAATTGTATTTACTCATTCTTACGAACAGTTCTACAAACAATTAACAACAAACTTACTCTGCTTAAATTCTAGCAAGTGGTTTTGCGAACGATTTAAAAAATTGTTTCTGCTTGGCTTGCAAAGGCTAGGTTGAGTTTTTTTCAATCAAAAAATTATGCAATGTCATGAAAAATCTTCGCAAATATTTTATACTTCAATGTTTACTGGCATCGGCTTTCAGCATTAACAAAACTTTAGTGTCTATTATTAAAAACTAATTTATCCATTAAAACAAACCTAAATTGTCAGTAAACAGCAATCAGCATGGTTCCGTTAAATTCAACAACGTGCGGTGACTTACCTGTTGGTGGTGATCATGGTGATGCGTTACATCCGGTTCTTTCTCTGGAACTTGGTCCAACTCGACATGAAAGATGTAGAAGATGAAACCATAGAGAGCCGGACCCAAACCGTTACACAGCCCACGGATTCCCGTAATCATACCCTGACCCACACCTACAGAAACAAGAGCTTTACAGTCAGCCTTAAAGAATAACCCTGCATCTGTAACATCATATAACTCAGGAAAACCAACCTTGTTGATCGGGATCAGCTGTGCGGGAAATCAGGGCGCTAACAGCAGGGAAAGTGATACTAGACATGGCGGCAACAGCTCCAGCTGCCCACATCATCCTGGAGATCGGAAACGATGCGTTGGACATTTCATTAGTAAAGACTCATTAGCTGTTACATTATTCTTAAAGCTACAGTTCAACCAAATTTTTTTTTTTTAATATTCCTGTTTTTAATTTTTCTCTTTATTTTGATCAATTTTAGAAATGAAAACCTAGGCTTTCGGTCTTACCAAGGCTCCGATCCGAACCCGTACCAGGCGAGTTGCAGAATCTGAAATCCCAGTCCCAGCAAAATTGTGTTCTTGTTCCCGATGGAACGCATTAGTAAACTTAATACTACAGTCTGTAGATGGAAAAAGCCACAATTGACATACTCCACATTAAAAACTAATGACGTAACATCCTTTATTAGTTTGTATTTAACAGGAAAATACTGACCTGTGCAACAATAGACAGCAATCCTAGGACAGCGATGAAAGCTGCGACACTTTCAGGTGAAAATCCCATTATCTGCATAAGAGGATAAAACAAATCTTTACGGTCCCGTTTGCTAACAGGATTTCGATAAACCAGACTTGACCCAGTAAACACAATTAATTAAACAGCGAGTTAAAGATTAACCACAGAGATAAATGCCATACCTGTTGCAGATAGAGGAAGAAGCTGGAGTATTGCCCAGCCTCAGGCAGATACGACAGGAACACTGTTATACAGATGAGCAGAACCGTCGAGTCCTGGCCTACTTTCCTCAAAGACTGCAGAGAGAAAGATACTGACATCTATAACCAAGCTGTGTGTGAATGTAACACTCGTCTTGATTTAACAACAGCTCTATGAACAGTTCTGTTTCAATCTTGCAAATAGTTTTACGACTTTATTCTGTTTTGACTTCTCAGGAAATGTTTTATTTCACCAAACAATTCTTTCAGATATGAAACTTTTTTCAGAGAATAAAACCTCAGCAATTTTACAATCTTGTTACTCGTATCAATGGTCCTATGAAAAATTAGCTGAGCGGAACCAATGAGTCTTGACCCATCCAACTGTAGAGAAAATCTGTGTTCATATAAGACTTTTTTAAATGCATCAATTTTTTAAATGTACACAGAATTTCTCATATTTTTTCATCTAACACATTTAGCATTTAAAATTATTCTTAAGAATTTCGTAACACTGTCAAAGTAATCTTTTAAAATGCAATGTATTTAAAAATACTGGTTTTAGTTTTTAATTTATTTAGAAATTTCTACTATTTTAGTATCAGTCATTTATTAGATCATTGCTCAATAAAATATAATAACATAAAAAATTGCATTGGTTAGAATTTTACTATACACACATCTCTATTTATACAAATATTGCACACAATGTGCTGTAATAATGCAGTTTGAGATGAAAAAATCAATTATTAGTCATTAAATTTATATTTTAAAAAATTATAAACTTGACTACACTATTAATAAATATTTTAGGTATATAAATTAATACAAAATTGAACAACTAAAGGTTATACAATTGCAAAATAGACATTTACACAAGACATTAGCACATAAAAATTACTTAGATTATAATAATTAGAATTAAATTAGATTATAATAAAATATTATCAGTATATAAATAATATTAAAAGAGAAGCATTTCACGACAAATACATTCAGATATCCTTGCAAACTTTAACATTAAAATGAAAAATTCTATATATGTTTATGTTATTAGAAGATTTTAAAAAATCATAAAAACCCTAAAAGGTACATACACATGCTTTACTAACGCTATCTGAGATCTTTCGCATCGCATTCGTTTATGTGCTTTGAGCCCACATGCGCAACAGCAAACCTTAAAATGTGACTTCTAAGTTTGGCAGGACTGCATTAACCAATCAAAACCAAGAATAATCTCGTGGGAGGAACTCTTTAGAACAAACCACGTGTGAAAACAGCCTTATATGACATTCGTCCAGAAAACTCCATTATGCTGTCGAGGGGAAATGGGCGTTAAAACGCTTCTCTACCGAAAACCACACAGGATATGAGCAAAGTGGCATCTTCTGTTTTTAAAATGCACATTTCCAGCCAACACTCACGCTCAAGTTACTATATTTGCAATGCAGTTAATTTGATAAAACCGATTATTTGGTAGATTATTCATTTTAAACGAGCTCAAAAAGGTTAAATCTACTTACAGCGAAGGGGTCTGCTTGTTCCCATGAGATTGGGGCGCCCCAGGACGCCGGTCTCATCTTTTCCGGCAGCGATTCGGGCACGGCCACCAGGATAAAGCAGATGTCCAGCATAGCGATGGCCGAAGCTAGAACTACTACCAGACTGTCTCCATACACCTGACTCAGATACGCGCCGATGGCTGGGCTGATCACCAGACTCGCCGCAAACGTGGCCGACACCTTTTGGAGGAAGAACAGAGACGTTAATACAAAACAAAGCAGCAAAAAGAGAGATGATGACGACGTGTTGATGGGTTAGACGTACCATGCCGTAAGCCATAATGCGCTCATGCTCTTGGGTGATGTCGGCAACATAGGCGAAAATAACTGAGAAGGTAACGGCAAACACTCCAGATACAGAGATAACGGCAAAGTACCACCTGAAACACAACATGCATGTGATTCAAGATGTGCATGTGTATTACAAAATAGAAACAAACCGATATATCGGTGAGACTGATATTTGGGATTTTTGAGATGATCTGTATCAGCTTCTAATCAATATTATAATCAGTATATTATATAACAATAACTATTTTTTTTATTTTGGTTTAGATTTATTTAATTGTAATTTTATTTTGACACTAGACAGAAAATAATACGAAAAATACTTAAACTTATTTAAACTTTAAACTTATTTTTATTAAGAAAAAAAACAAATAATACATTTTTAAAAATTAAGATTAATTAAAATGATAAATTAAATATTAGGTTAATATTAAATTAAATACTAAAATTACAAAAAATTAAAATAATGAAATTAAAAAATAAAACAATTGAAATATTTTGAAATGACAAAAGCACGCAACTAAACTATTAATATTTCAAACTGTAAATGCAGAAAACAAAATACAAACTAAACTAAATAAAAAAATAAATAAATAAAACTCATAACTTGTGTACATATTTAAATTAAATAAAGTTATGAATAAATTAAGATAAAAACAAAACATAACTGTTTAAAATATAAGATGAATTATAAAAATAATAATATTAAAAACAAAAATAAAATAATGACAAAAAAAATCTATTAAATTAAAATATTTAACCTACATTTATATATTAAAAACTAATCCAAAAAAATGACAAACGCATGTAATTACTCTACTAAAAAGCTGAGACTGAAAATATAAAAATTAAAGCCAATTCAAAGTATTAATAAACATTATAATAGTATATAAATAATACTAAATAAACACTTTTTTCAGGGCATTCAAAAGATGCATTTCATGATAAATACATTCAGACATCCAAATCACGTAAACTTAAACATTAAATTAAAAATTTAATTTAAAAACAAAATAAAACTTACATTAAATTAAAATTACGTTTCTTTTCAATTGAAATTTCAGATTCTAAATTTCATGAAAATAAATCTACATAATCTTTTATTTTGTGTCCAAAAAAAAAAAAAAAGAAACAATGTACCATGGGCTGATCTTCAATAAAGGAATTGGTGCACATGTGAAGAACACGGTGAGTAAAAGAAACGACTTCCTTCCCCACACGTCTGACAGAGCACCAATCAGAGGAGCGCTTAAAAACGACAGCAGGCCCTGCGAACGAAAACACGGCGTTAATGAATCATGAACTGGATTATCAGGACATAAACATTATGATGTTACAGATGATACCTTGACCCCCTGAACCAAGCCGTTCATGAGAAACGTGTGTTTCGGGAATGTTTCATGAAGAGCCTGCAGACACATGAGACACAAAACAGCATTGGTTATGACGCCCATGCAAGGGTATCTCGAACTGCATGATCATATCACACAATATAACAACAGAGGCATACAATGGGTTTCTAACACCCGTAACATGAAATAAACACGAGATAATATCTCGATTTAACACAAAAACAACCACAACTTACTCCCAAAGTAGGTGCAGTCAGCAAACCCCAAGCGAAGAACTCCAGAAATATGACGATGACGGCATGATAAACACTGGGGGAGCCAAAGCCTTGAGGCTGGAGAGAGAAGAGCCAGAGACGTCAACCACGGTGAAGAAACAAACCAGTATTATTACACATCCTTTAAAGCTTTGTTTTGGTTTTGACACCGAGATGACATGATCAAGGGCCAAGTTTACCAAATAAGCCAGGTTTATTTAAGTTAGTCTGACTTATCGTCAATTGATGTGGTTCAAAATAAGTCAGACTAACTGAAATAAGCCTGGATTGTTTGGTAAACTTGTTTTATGGAACAGCCCCAAGGACTGTTTGAGGCCTAATCTATCCAAATAGAGCATTAGATGTTTTCGTGACCTTTTCATGCACCTGTTTTTTGAGTGCCGACCACTGCAGATTCTGGCTTATTTTGTGCTGCAGGCAAGATAAAACACACCCAAAGAGGAACCCGGGGAACTAGGTTCAAATTCAGCCCTATTACAACCTACAATGACAGCCAGTGAGCAGGACATTTGATAACATGTCTGCTTCTGTCATGGGAAAAAGCCAGTCGCTTCTGTTGAGAAGATGAAAATTTAAAGCAAATGATCTGCGATTCAATGGGACTTGACCTCATTTACAAATGGGAGGAGCTTATTTGAGTTTAAAGCATTTTAGACAAATTACTGACCATTATAATATTGATTATCAATGGTTTATTTGTAAAGAAATGGCTGTTTTGAGGCAGAATTGTTATTGTTAATGGAAACTATAAAAAAATAGTTTTCAGTAATCGAAATAGAGATAAAATAAGTCAAATGACATGAAAAACTTAAACGGAAATTCAACCGAAGTAAAATAAGCTGAAGTACTAAAATAACTCAAACTAAAGAGAAATAAAAATAAATTAAAGCTAAACAAATGTATATATAAACATAAAAAAACAAGATAAATGTGACAAAAGCACATAAACAAAAATTAAAAATATTGCCTTGGCAATTAACTGAAATACGATGAAGTACGAAAAGTGAAATAAAGCTAAATAGAAATGTAAAAATAGCTAAAGCACATAACTCAATTACTAAAACTTAAAAAATTTGAAATGTTGCATTGAGGACTAACTGAAATATAATACAAAAATGACTAAAGCTGAACATTTGACACAAAAACTATTAAAAATGACAAAAGCACAGAACAAAATTACTACAAATACTACGTACTGAATTTTAAACGTAAAAGCTAATTCAACAAATTAATAAATATAAAGTATATAACACTGTTTTCAGGACATTCAAGAGGTACATTTCATGACAAATTCATTCAGATATCCAAACCTTGCAAACTTAGACATGATTATTATGAGTTGTCTGACAGACTATATACTCAAATCACAGATATGAAGTTTGGAAACTACTGCAGTATAATGATAACATAAGATGATAATAACATTGTACTTTGATATTTATCACGGTACTGGTTTACTACCATAAACAAAGGTAAAACTAGGTTTAGCAATACTAATAAATGTTTATACTGTTTTGTTTGAACGTCACCATAATAGTAAAGTAAGTTATATAAATATTTAAAGTTTTTCTCTATGCGTTTTGTATGATTACAAACAGGAGAATTTATTATATTTACAGCCATGAGTAATAACAGCTTTAAACCTATCTAATGTGTCATCAAACCCCCTGTGCATTAATAAAACCACCTATATTTTTCAGATTGATGTACTGATGTGATTTATTGCTCATTACAGGAAGTAAATGCTGATGTTTACAGCCTTGAATGTCAGTTACACTCTTCAAATGTGTGCTCGCTTCAAACATTAACATAATACTTCTGTATACGTCTATTTAAGACTTAAGCCTTCTTATCTGAGATGTTTTTGAGTGTTTGTTGTGTTTGAATCCAGCAGGCACTCACCGTTCCTCCATCCTTGATGATTATCTTCTTCGCCAGTAACAAACTGCGATTCACTCGCTTCTTCTTTTTCTGGGTCATATTATCATCCTAGCTCTTCACACTAGGTTAAAATCGGCTTCGTTTTCACGCAAACGCATATGTGTGGACGTGGAGTGGGACACAGAGGAGGGAAGAGGGGGGATTTTCAGAAATTTCGGGCTGTTTTCCGTCCACTCAGTTTCGCATCATGTACACAGCAGCCATCTTCCCGAAGAGAGACGCACGGTGTGCGTCATGACGTCAGCATCATTCGATTCCGCCTGGCCACGCCCACACACGCGTTTAGAGTTATTAAAATACCTTCTTGCTTTTTCCAGTATTCTTAAAAAGTAAAGTGTACTAAAGTCTATATTTATTATATAAGCATTTCCATGTTAACTTTTCTTTTTCCTATAGCTTTTTAAACTTGATTTGATCATTTCTCTTTTTTATTTTCTTTGAAGTTCACAGAAATGAATCTATGATAATAAAAATACTATAATTATAATAATTATACCACTATTACATGTGTGTATATATAGCTAAAAGTCTGGAGGTAAATAAATGTAACCAATTTTTACAAATGTATCATCTTTTATTGCAAAACAACATTACAACATTTTGTCAAACTTTGATTATTGCCTTAATCTTTTAAACAATTGAGAGGATAGTGATAAAATTACATTTTATAAAAATGCCTGTCAATTTCAGCAAGTCAAGAACAAATTTATACTCACATGCATTATGTATTAGGTATGTTACGGTCTCTGACAGACAACATGACAGACAACCACTCAGACTGCCATTTTCTGCTTTAGTCAAAACATCCGTTAGTGTGGGATTTCCATGCAGTGCGTGTACTCCCTGGACCCCTGCTTCTCAAAAGTTCAGCTGTGTATTGTGCACATTATTTTGACATTGACAGACATCAATGTCATAATATTCATATGATGTGGATTTGAAAATTGTTAGGTAATAAATAATCATTTATCTATTATCTGGCCAGTATTCAGTGAAGTGATTGATGCCTGCGAGTGTTATGTTAAAGGGGTCATATGATGCGATTTCAAGTTTTCCTTTCTCTTTGGAGTGTTACAAGCTGTTGGTGCATAAAGAAGATCTGTAAAGTTGCAAAGACTAAAGTCTCAAATCCAAAGAGATATTCTTTATAAAAGTTAAGAGTCAGCTACGCGTACCTAAAACGGCTGGTTCTAACACACCCCCACATATCTACCTCACTATGTGGGAAGATTTGCATAACGCCGCCCAAATGTTCACGCAAAGAAAGAAGGCGTAACTTTTATTCTCGCTGTAGTATTGTTGCTGCCGGATCGGCTTTCACCGTGGACGAAGCGGCGTCCAGTCCGGGGTCGTCACATGTGGTTGCCGCAAGCCCACCAGCCGCTCCTTCGTCGAATCCGCCGCCACTGCTCACTCTAGCCCGCCGGCCATTCCTCACTTTATCCCCCGGCCTCTGCTCACTCAAGGCCGCCGTGTGTGACCCTATTTTTCATTGTGAAAGCGAAACTACTTTGTTTGGTCTTCCAAAAATGGACACGACTAGAAATCAGTGGTTAAGTTGTATTTAACATAAAAAAGACAGTACAAGTAATTATAATCCATAATTATGTCCCCACTGGATGCAACAAATGCCTCGTTTCTAATGGGTTTT
This sequence comes from Sinocyclocheilus grahami, assembly GCF_001515645.1. NCBI lineage: Eukaryota > Metazoa > Chordata > Actinopteri > Cypriniformes > Cyprinidae > Sinocyclocheilus > Sinocyclocheilus grahami. Next base: position 578,089 of record NW_015505266.1, on the reverse strand, counting down.
CATGTTTTTGAATCATTGCTCCGGCCTGACACGGCATCATCACAGTATGGTAAGGGGCGTAACATTTCCGTCACACGCTTGAGGTATTCGGCCAATCACAACGCACTGGATAGCTGGCCAATCACAGCACACCTCGCTTTTCAGACCGATGAGCTTTGTAAAAATCTACGCGTTTCAGAAAGGCGAGGCATAAACATTTCATTACACCAAATACACAAAATAATGTTCTTTTTAGCAGCATCATATGACCCCTTTAATGTTTTTGTTCTAATATTCCAACGTTTTTGACAGACAAGATATCATGTGTGAGGGCAAAGTAATTTAGATTTTTTTGGGCATTATAAAACATGATGGAGGTGTTTGGACTCGTAAGTTCTGCTGTGTATTGTGCACATTCTTTTTTGACAGACATCAATGTCCTGATATTCATATGATGTGGATTTGAAAACAGATGGATTGTTAGGTAATACTCATTTATTTATTATCTGGCTAGTATTCAGTAAAGTGATTGAAATGCTTTTTGCATAGTTCATTATACTTATTTTACACAATTTTTTGGTTGTAACTTGATGTCCCTTGTGGTGTATGTCCATTAAATCACAAATGCAAAACATTAATGAACTTTATTTTGCATTGAACAAAAGCATGTTTTATGACTCTGCAGTACCATGCACACCAGAATCTGAATTCAGTCCCAATGACAGATCCCTTCAGGTTGAAGATTTGTGATGTTGGAAATATTTACAGGGCAGAGGTGCCTCACAGTCTTCTAAAACATATTCATATTTACAACCTATAAACAAACAAAACAACAGACCACAGCACATAAATACCACACACATTAGAGTTTCTGTCATGTAGAAGCTTTAAGAAATAAATAATAAATATGTAATGAACACCTCCATTTTCAGGTGTGGTAATGTAATGAACACTTTTTTTTCTCTGCAGTCTCAGGAAATTTTCTATTTATTGCAAGAAATAATCTACTGCCAGTATGAGTCTGACAACTACTAATAATGAAAAACTGAATTTACAGGCATGACAGTCGTCCAATACTGCAACTTATCTCTCTTATTCTTGCACTTCTAAAACCATGTGTTGAGCCATTCACACATTGACATGCTACATTATGCATGTATGTGCCAACTGCTGGTGTGAACACTCTGCATGATTTCACATGATGATACGGCAAACCAATACATGCCAAAAATGAGAAATGCCGTTTCCTTCTCTGAGATGTTCTTGTAGGATTGATGAATTCAGTTACATGTCAAGTGTATCCGAGGGTTATGACAGTCATGACACTGATTTTTGACATTATGTGACTCTTGTTGTTAACAGAAAACCATGACAATCGTATTAGAAAAACAACCCTCATAGAGGAAACTATGAATTTTGTATTATAGGAACAGCAAAGACCAAAAAACATGGCACCTGTGTTACAAGAACAATCATCAGAATGGAAACCATGGCAACTATGTTATTGAAAGCAACTGTCAGACTAGAAACCATGGCAATTGTGTTAAATGTGCATCCCTCAGTAAGAAAGCCATGGCAACTGAATTACAGGAACGTGCTTCAGACTGTAAACCATAGCAACAGCATTACAGAATAACTCTCAGACTGGAAACCATGGCAATTGTGTTACAGGAACATCCCTCAGAAAGAAAACCATGGCAAATTAGTTACAGAACAACTCTCAGAATGGAAACTATGTTACAGGTAAATGTGTCAGATCAGAAACCATGGCAACAGCATTATGGAATAACTCAGATTGGAAACCATGGCAATTATGTTACACTAACATCCCTAGCAACCGAATTACAGAGCAACTCTCAGAAAGGAAACCATGGAAACTATGTTACAGGAAAATTTGTCAGACCTGAAACCAGCATTATGGAATATCTCTCAGATTGGAAATCATGACAATTGTGTTACAGGAACATCCCTGTCAACAGCGTTATAGAACAACTCTTAGAAAGGAAACCATGGCAACTATATTACAGAACATCTATCAGGCCAGAAACCATGGCAACAGCATTATGGAATAACTCTCATATTGGAAACCATGGCAATTGTGTTACAGGAACATCCCTGGCAACAGAGTTACAGAACAACTCTCAGAAAGAAAACCATTGTAATTATGTTACAGGAACATCTGTCAGACCAGAAACCATGGCAACAGCGTTACAGAACATCCCTCAGACTGCAAACCGTGGCAATTGTGTTACAGGAACATCCCTGGCAACAGCGTTACAGAACAACTCTCTAAAAGGATATCATGGCAACAGCGTTACGGAATAACTCTTAGACCAGAAACCATGGCAACAGCGTTATACAGAACAACCCTCAGACTGGAAACCATGGCAATTGTGTTACAGGAACATCCCTGGCAACAGCGTTACAGAACAACTCTCAAAAAAGTATCCATGGCTATTGTGTGGTTACAGGAACATTCCTCAGACTGGAAATCCTGGGAACAGCATTACAGAACAACCCTCAGCCTGGAAAATGTAACAACGTTCAGACGGGCCATTACATGCAACAGTGTCAAAACTGATAAAAGGATGTTTACAATTTACAAAAGAAGCGTTACTATAGTAACTCTGCAGAAGTTTTGTTAGTTTGATGTATTATAATATCTCATCTCTTGATGGTGCACGCAGGGAACTTATAAGGAGTGAGCAGATGTGGATGGCTGATAGAACGTTCAGGTGTGTGTTACGTCTCAGGACTGGTTTTACAGCTACACCGCAGTCCTGTTCATAATTTTCTTGTCTTTTTCTTCACGCAGTCTCTTCAAAGTCTTTTTCACATGTTTGTTTGACCCATTCTCACTCTCTCTGTCCCTCATTCGAGTTTGCTTAGGAAGTCGAGCAGAGCACGGTGGAACTCGCGGGGTTTGTCCATGTAACAGGCATGTCGCGCTCCTGCCAACTTCACCACGGTGTGATGAGGCAGCTGAATCAGGTTCTTATGGGATTGGGCGCCCAGATTGGTGTCTAACTCTCCATATATGACCAGTGTAGGAGTCTGTCATACAGATGAGAAGTGAGAATTAAAACTGAGCATTAAAATCAAGGAATTCTTAAGTGTGAGAAGAATCGAAAAGAAATATGACACCTGGATGTCGCGGTACTGCTGTGGGGTGATGCCGCGGGTACCCACGGGGGCGATGGGCACAAAGCCGTGCAGCTGGGCGCTGTGTTTCTGGAGGAATGGCAGGGCGTAATGACCGCTCATAGACGGGCTCAGTAACACCGGTGCTCGCACGCCCAGAGACTCCAGAAAACGCTTCAGCAGGTCCACGCGGCTCTGATCCGACTTTACCGACTCTGAGTCCGGAGAATTCCCAAAACCTGACAAGAAACAAGACGATTTAGTGATCTGCTTTACATGTTTTGAACATATAAAAATCAGCATTTTAAGAACATTAATAAAGTGAATTATAAGTACCGGGCAGGTCGAGAGCGAGGGCCTGGTACCCATTGGAAGCCAGCAGGCTGAGGGTGCCCAACTCCTCCCAAGTTTTAGAGGTGAAGGCCTGACCATGAAGAAGCACCAACTGCAGCCTGATGGAGAGGAAAAAGTTGCTGAATCTGTACAGTTATATAAGAATAGGTCATAATACTTGTATGCAGAATTTTGTAAGTTCAAAAATTACCATAGTTACCATAGTTTTCATTAAAACTGTCTATCTGTTCATCTACCCATCAAAACTTTCAAGCAACCAGCCAAAATTCCACAGCAACATTCAGAACACCTTAGTCACTGCCTAGCAACCAGCCAGAATGCACTAATACTAATAATTTTCACAGGCGAAATCCAGTCAGTGCGAATCCACACAGTTGGGAATTTCGTGTGAGGGCGAAAGGTCTACTTCTGCAAAATTACTAAAGTAAATTGATTCTGCGAGCGAAAGCAAGGTTTCTCGGAGAAACGCAATATTTTGCAAGAAAACACAAAAGTATCTTGCAAGAGAACACAATATTTTGCAAGAGAAGCCAAAAGTAACAAGCAAAAGCAAGGTTTCTCATTAAACACAACATTAAACGAGAGAATGAAAAAGTTGTGCGAGAAAAAGGGCCCGAGTTTCTCGGGGAAAAACTATATTTTGAGAGAAACGAAAAGTTTTACAAGAAAACGCAAAAGTTTATCTGTGAACACAATATTTTGCAAGAGAACACAAAAGTTCTGCAAGTAAGCGCAAAGTTTCCTGGGGAAACACGATATTTGGCGAGAGAATGAAAAAGTTGTGCAAGCGAAAGCAAAGTTTCTTGGGAAAATGCAATATTTTGCGAGAAAACAAAAGCTTTGCAAGTGAATGCAAAGTTTCTCAGGGTTAGACAATATTTGCAGGTTTTTGCAAGGTTGTGCAAGCGAAGGCAACATTTCCAGGGAAACGCAATATTTTGCGAGAGAATGCAAAGTTTCTCTGTGAACACGATATTTTACAAGAAAAGGCAAAAGATTTGCACGCGAATGCAAAGTTTCTTCGAAATGCAATATTTTGCAAGAGAACGCAAAAGTTCTGCAAGCGAATGCAAGGTTAAATCTTTCTAAATCAATATGGGATGGGATATAATTGTGGATATGGGATATAATTGTGCAGAGAAATTAGTAAATGATTATTCGATCATTTTAAAATGTAGGCTATAATGTTGTATTTTCCCTTACAACATTTTACCAAGTTTTACTACAAATAAAACCAAAAAACATTGTTAATATTTAAACCATTGTAACCACAAATTAAAGGGTTAGTTCACCCAAAAATGAAAATTCTGTCATTAATTACTCACCCTCATGTCGTTCTAAACCTGCAAGACCTTCATCTTCGAAACACAAACTAAGACATTTTTGATGAAATCCGAGAGCTTTCTGACCCTGCATAGACAGCAACGCAACTGAAATGTTTCCAGAACCACAAACGTAGTAAAGACATTGATAAAACAGTTCATGTGACATCAGTGGTTCAACTTCAATTTTGCAAAGCTACAAGAATACGTTTTGTGCGCAAAGAAAACAAAAATATCAGAAATAACTCGGGTTTCATCAAAAATATCTTAATTTGTGTTCTAAAGATGAACAAGGTCTTACGGGTTTGGAACGACATGAGGGTGAGTAATTAATGACAGAATTTTCATGTTTGGGTGAACTAACCCTTTAACCATGGTTTTGCAATACTACCTAGGGCTGCACAATTAATCGAACGCGATTGTCATGCGCATTTTGTTAGTAATGCCGGTTCTGTAATCAGCAGTAAATCATCATCACGTGCTTTCAGATGTAGCAGCATTTACTACACATAGCTGTAGTTCACTGACAAGTTATGCAAAAAAAAATAATTCGCAGACGATTTTATTGCACGATTCTGAAATCGAAGAAATCGTTCGCGATAATGACCGCTGTTTGCATAGCTTCTCAGTGAACTACGGCTCTGTGAAGTAAATGCTGCTCCATCTGAACGCATGTGAAAATACCACATTTAATAACATATTTTTACTCCAAACTCACTTCATAACGTCAGTCGAGTGTTTGAAATAAATCCTTCTGTGAGATGATGTGGCCTCTTACACAGAATAAGGCACGCAACATATTTCATAGTATTTAAGCAGTGATAAAGGCATTGCATTATAAATACTTTATTTGAATGAAAATTATAATAATTAGAACTCAGATAAACTGTATATTGCCATCGTGTGTTTATTAGTCACGTTGAATCAATGAAAGCAGTTGAATCTTCTGTTTATTCAGCGATAGGCATTTTCTGGGTTTCTTCTGCAAGGCGTATTTGGCCTTTGGATGGAGATAAAAAAAAAATAAAAAAAGTGACGTGACATGTGGCCAAGTATGGTGACCCATACTCAGAATTAGTGCTCTGCATTTACCCATCCAAAGCGCACACACACAGCAGTGAACACACACACACCGTGAACACACACCCGGAGCAGTGGGCAGCCTTTTATGCTGCGGCACCCGGGGAGCAGTTGGGGGTTCGGTGCCTTGCTCAAGGGCACCTCAGTCGTGGTATTGAAGGTAGAGAGAGCGCTGTACATTCACTCCCTAACCTTTGGGTTACGAGTCCGACTCTCTAACCATTAGGCCACAACTTCCCACTTCCCATTTACTGCTGATCACAGAACCGTGCTTCACTGAAAGATATGCATGACAAACGCAGCTTCTGTCGAATCGCAATCTCGATTCCATTTCGATTTATCGTGCAGCCCTAATACTACACATAGTGGTATTTGTAGTAATACTGTGGTCATACAAATGGTATTCAATATGCCAAAAAAACATGGTTACTACACTTTTACTACAATAAAACTATGGTTAATTATTGTAAGGGCTGGTACAATGCCTTTCCCCTAGACGTAAATTCGATTTTTAATCAGATTTAATTCTATACAGCTTTATGATGTAAATTTGGAACGTGCCAATAATGCGCCAAAACTGATGTCTATCTATTCCCAATACAGTCATTATATAATGGAATCAAACTCAAATTACGAAGTAACCTGACCTGGGCACTATCTGTCGCCCAGCGCTGTCCACAGGCAGAGCCTCCCTGAAGAAGAGCGGCGGGTCCCCGGGCAGCTGTCCAGTCCTGACCGTGATGTTGACGCTGTTTGGCGGCGGAGGAGGAGGAGAGGCGGCGATCAGGCCCATCCGCTGCTGCACCTCCAGAGACGGCTCCATGCTCCCCTGCCTCATGGAGGGCAGCAGCAGATACAGCAGCACTGTGGCCAGCAACACCAGCCCCAAAACCACCAGACGGTTGCGGAAGAAATTCATAATCTGCGTGAAAACCCATTCAATTACAGCACATAAAACATTCACACTCGGGTTAACAAACTGACACAATGAACAACCATTAATCACAGGCAGCAGATTAAACCCCCAGACTCCATTTTAACCCGGTGGCATTTAAAAAAACAACAAAAAAAAACGAAAATATCTAAAATGTATGATTGATTACTTAAATACTTGCACATTAAAACAAACTATGCATAATTTAAATTTTTAGTTGATGCATAAAAGTCTAAATAACATCTAAATAGCGTCGCTAAAATAAAGTGCGCAGACGTGCTGCTTGTAGCTGCAACCAAGATGCCGATAAACGCGAAAACATGACAGCTATGTCGTGCATTTTGTACTTACCTAAAAAGTATACGAAATCCTGTAAATATTCAATAATCGATGACTGTCTGAAAGTTTGGGACTGATCATAATTCGCATGTAGTGGCAGTAGCGCAGCGTTAACGCGTCACACACAATAACAGTTCCGTGTGGAAACGGGTGAACGTGCGCGATGGTTCCGATTCTTTTGAGTCGCGCTCATTCCTGTGGTTGTAAGGTTGTCCTTTCTTGGAAATCTTTTAGAATTGTTGCGAAATTATATCTCATCATAATAAGACATGTTACAACACATTTGGAAATCCACCGAGCCTCTGAAGAAACATGGTGATGAAAGAAAAAAGAGAATTGAGGAACAATTATATTTCAGTATTTCGTTCTCAAGCAAAAACTTTTGTGCGTGAATGGAGAGTTTTTCAGGGAAATATTCTCAGGTGACACAATTTTTTTGTGAACAAATGCTAATGTTTTTTTGGGAAACGATATCTATCTATCTATCTATCTATCTATCTATCTATCTATCTATCTATCTATCTATCTATCTATCTATCTATCT
>NW_015505266.1:557960-570127 GCF_001515645.1 Sinocyclocheilus grahami | reverse complement strand
TCTGTCTGTCTGTCTGTCTGTCTGTCTGTCTATCTCCCTCTCTCTCTCGCTCTCTATCTATCTATATGTCTGTCTGTCTGTCTGTCTGTCTGTCTCTCTCTCGCTCTATCTATCTATCTGTCTGTCTATATATCTATCTATCTGTCTGTCTATATATCTATCTATCTGTCTGTCTATATATCTATCTATCTGTCTGTCTATATATCTATCTATCTGTCTGTCTATATATCTATCTATCTGTCTGTCTATATATCTATCTATCTGTCTGTCTATATATCTATCTATCTGTCTGTCTATATATCTATCTATCTGTCTGTCTATATATCTATCTATCTGTCTGTCTATATATCTATCTATCTGTCTGTCTATATATCTATCTATCTGTCTGTCTATATATCTATCTATCTGTCTGTCTGTCTGTCTATCTGTCTATCTGTCTGTCTGTCTGTCTATCTGTCTATCTGTCTGTCTGCCTCTCTCTCTCTCTCTGTCTATCTGTCTGTCTGTCTGTATCTATCTATCTATCTATCTATCTATCTATCTATCTATCTATCTATCTATCTATCTATCTATCTATCAGCATCTAATACTAATACATTTAATGCTATTAAATAAGAATTACCATTTGATACTATTACTTGACTATGGTACGTAAAATCACAGGGACAGCAATTGTGACAACAGAAAACAAGGCCATGGCATAGTTTTACTTTCTTTTCTAGTCAGATAAAGAGAAAAATAAGTGCCATTGTTCAGCAGATCCACGTGTAATATCGTACCCATGACGTATTGGCTTAGACATGTGGATTACATATTGCAGTGCAATTCCCAACAGTCTGAGCCACAGATTCCAGTATTATTCACACACAGCAGCAAACACATGGAAGATCCCAGAGCAAAGGCCCCGCTGGGGGTCCGAGAAGAGGGGGAGAGAATAAAAGGAGACTGGATGTCTGGTTTGAGTTATAACACAAGGCGTTCTCTGTGCTGCCAGCCCGTAATGTTCCCTTTGGCACCGTCGACTACCCCCTCAGAAGTGGAGCAGGACCTAGAAACCAAGGGCTGGAAAAAACTAGAGGAAAAGTAAACTAGCTAGTGAAGATGAGGGGAAATCGACATTTAGAAACAGATTCCTAAATAATGTCTCATCACTTTTCAATGTTTGAAGCAAAAAATTCCAGTTTAAATCAAACAAACCCTAGCTTTTCAACATGTTTTCGGACTCTACTGGAGTTACTTTGTGAAACTACAAATTTACAAGCAAGAGATTACTTTTAAAGGGTCATGAAATCCCAGACAGGGATGGGCAGTATTTCAAATACATGCATTTGAAATACAAAATACTATTTTGTATTTAAATACATTTAAGCTAAGTATTTTTGTATTTTCAAAATACAAAAATACTTTTTGCCAATCAACCTCTTAATTAGACTGCTGATTTCCTGGATCAACAAGTATACACAAATACTAAATACAAAAATACTAAGATTAAATGTATTTAAATACAAAATACATTTGACTTTTTCCAAAGATATTTAAATACAAAATAGTATTTCAAATACATGTATTTGAAATACTGCCCATCCCTGCAGGAAATCAGCAGTCTAATAAGGTCCCATATTTTACACCTTTCTGGAGTTTTATTTTAGACAATATGATGGGACCTTTCAAATCTACATCGTGTTGACGTCACAATTTGTGACGTGGCAATGGACTATAGTACATCGATGACGCGTCGGTGTCTATTAAATTATTCATGAGACTGCGTGTTCTTATCCTATAAGAGGCTTCGCTTAATTATTCACAACAGCATGTGTTGATTTGCTATGACAGACGTTTCAGACAGTGATGACATCGCGTACATTAACTGAGAGAAGCATTCATGGATCGAAGAAGAGTGTTTGTTTTTGCTTTGTAATAAGAGTTCGGCACAACCGCGATTCATTCACCTGGTGAGCATAACCGTTTTTACAGCTCTGTGACACAAGCCGTCAAAAGGCTTATATAAATGCCACAGAATAAGCCTTAAAAGTTCTCAGAGGTGCAACAGCTCGTTCATATATATGTTTTCGATGCTGAGTGCAAATGGCTGTGCATTTATTTGTGTTTTTAACTCGATGCGTGCGAAATGAAGCTGTCTGTCTCCCCTCTTCCCCCTCCTCCGCTCACCACGCCCAGGTTTTCAGCATTTTTAAAAACTGCTGAAACGGGGGGTTTCATGACCCTTTAATTATTCAATTTATTGTAAAAATAAACAACGAACGCTTTCAGAACAATTCACTTGACTGAGTCACCAAACACCTAATAAAATTCACCCAGAAAGCAACTGATCTTGTATAACTCACATTATACGTATCAATCTGGACAAAACAAGCAGAATTTGGTATCAAAATTCTATTGTATGAAAATAAAAATTAAGCTTTTTAGGTTTAATGTTGCACTTGTGAGGGTCTTCAACACACAATCAATTAAAGAGACTGTTCACCCAAATATGACATTTCTATCATTATTTGCTTTGTTGTCCAGACAAGAAAGCAGTCAAACAGGTTTGGAAATAATTTCATACATTTTTTTTTCGTTTTTAGGTGAACTATGCCTTTAAAGGCACTACAACAACAACAAATTAACTACAGGAAATCAAAAAACAAAACCAATCTATGATGGTGTTTTTTTTTTGCTGTAATGACACAAACTCATACTGGAAACACAAATAAAGCCTTTCCAGTTTATCCCACACAAATAAAGAGCAGAAGTTCAGCAATTAAAGGGGGAAATCCTGCCTCAAAACAGATTTGTGCAACCTAGGCAGAAATATGAAAAGGCATATTTGCTTGTGTGAACCGCAGTTCACTTGATTTGACATTTACATTCATATTTTTGGCAGTTGTTGTTACAAGACTTTCAAAAATTCCTCACTATCCAGCACTGGTCTAAGAACATGTCTGAAATCATATTTCACCCCAAATTAAAAGAAAATGACAAAAGTGACAAAAATTATATTTTTGCATAAAGAAACCTAATTATAGGACCATTTAGATCCTTATTCTTATTACTCTAAAGATGAATTTAAAATTCTATTTTAAATGTTAATATTAATTTAACAAACACATTTATAGTATAATACAATAATATATAATCATAATCATATCATAATATAATAATTTAAATTGTAATTTTATATTGTCATTGTCATTGTAGTGATATGATTTCATTTAAATCATGGTTTCCTTTTTTACTTAAATACAATGAATGCATTACTATGAGAGTCACAATGACAAAAATTATATTTTTAAAAAATCTGAATGCATTACGATCATTTCTGGGAGCATAACTTAAAGGGTTAGTTCATCCAAAAATGAAAATTAGCTTGTGTTTTACTCACCCTCGAAGGATCCTAGGTGTATATGACTTTCTTCTTTCAGACGAATCCAGTTGGAGTTATATTAAAAATTGTCCTGGCTGGCTATTACAAGCTCTATCATTGCAGTCAGCGGGTGTTGCAGTTGAACAGTCCACTAGTCGTCAAATAAAGCGAGCGCATTCGTAATAAAACGTGCCACAGACGGCTCCGGGGGGGTGAATAAAGGCCTTCTGTAGTGAATCCATGCATTTTTGTAAGAAAAATATCCATATTTCAAACATAATAAACACTTTTATATCACTTCCGCTAACTGTCATACGCGGAAGCCATTCCGGTGGATGACGCAGCATGTATGCGTTGCATGATAAGTGACGAAAGCGGAGAGACAACAAAACAAAACGCCAGTCACGAATTAGAAGTACAAACCGAAGATTTGCAAAGAAACATGTCGGAGGATTTCGATATAAGCCAAGAGGAGACTGGTTTTCCTTTGCTAAAGTAAGGAAACTTTGCTTCCTTTGCTCCTAGAATTAAACTAGCGAGACTAGCATATCTCAGAGGCGCGCGCTGCGCATATGTGGTGCGTCATCCGCCGGAACGGCTTCCGCGTATGACAGATACGAGAAGAGAGAGAAAAGTGTTTATTACATTTGAAATATGGATATTTTTCTTACAAAAACTCATGGATTCACTACAGAAGGCCTTTATTCACTCCCCGGAGCCGTGTGCGGCACGTTTTATTATGAATGCGCGCGCTTTATTTGACGACTAGTGGACTGTTCAACTGCAACACCCGCTGACTGCAATGATAGAGCTTGGAAGAGCCAGGACAATTTCTTATATAACTACGACTGGATTCGTCTGGAAGAAGAAAGTCATATACACCTAGGATCCTTCGAGGGTGAGTAAAACACAAGCTAATTTTCATTTTTGGGTGAACTAATCCTATTTATGAAAGTACCTGAAAAACAAAATGATCCTAAAACAGGCTTCATTTTCCTCAAGGAACATGTCATTTCTTTTGTAAATGTAATTTCATTTCTTTTCATTTTGGAGTACAATGTGTCATGGAAAACATAGTATAATAATATAGTATAATAATTTATAATGTACATTTTATACCATATTTATAAAATAATTTCTCTAATTTCTTTTAATTTTAGAGTGAAATGTGATACAGAAGACAGGTTTCAATCTAAGTGAGGCTTTAATGAGGCAGCAGCGTTGCAAGTAACAAAACGTGTCCCTTTAAGGAGCTGGCCATGTGGCACACAGCAGAAATAAGGTCACAACTGGTTTTACGCAGGTATAAAGGCAGCAAAGAAATAAAAAAGGCCTCGAATGACAGCGGAAACCACCACATCAATTACTTTTTATAAAAAATGCACACAGACAAGACAAAATTTCAATCGCACATACTCAAACCTAGCCAAAAATCGCAATTCCACCTGGCGCAGTTCTTCCTCCCATGCAGCAGGGGGCGATGCACTCGACCCAAAAACACACTGAGCCACCGCTGTGCTGTACATACAGCTCACAGAGTTAGCGCGCGCATTCAAATTCTCCATTTCTGTTCAAATTCTAGCGAACAAAAGGCCTTCCTGCCGTTGACGTTGCGCATCTCTTGATGAGAAAGTCTGGCGTATCGACCTCAAACCGCTTCCACCGAACTCCTCAGTGCAGGAACCCCATCAAGAGCAGCGGCAACAGCAAAACCTGCAAAACCGTGGTCCAGACGAGGGCGGCTCTATTCCCAGCATTCCTCTGGCTGCAGTCGTCGCCGACGTAGCCGTTATAGCACTGACACTGAAACTCGTCGTGCACGCGGCTCAGCTCTTCTTCTCCCATCTGGCCCGAGACCTTCAGCGTGTTTCCCTGCCGCTCTATGCTGTGGGTGTTCGGGCTGAGATGCAGGTACGTGTCCGTGTCGGGACGTTTGCGAAGGCAGCGGCCGCGAAATCCGCAGAGGTTTCTGCTGCACTGCTCGGCGGCCGACGTCACGTTAAGTAGGTAGCGACCCAACGGCCCTCGCAGGTATTCGTTAAGACTGGAACAAGCCGTCTGGAAGATACAAGATTAAAGAATTAATCGAATACGACTTTTAGCATTTTTGTACATTAGGTTGTAAATTAGACCAATATCTTTCGCAATCACTAATTAATTGTCCAATATTTAACTTTTTATTTAATGATTATCTACTTCTGCATTGACATTTTAAAATAAATAGTTACTCTATTTCTATTACTCTCATTATCTAGAATAATGTTTTGTTTTTTTACTTAGAAAATAATTTATAAATATTTGTATTATTATTATAATTTTAAGTTTTACATTTTGTATAGGATTAATATAAATAGTCATTTAATATTTTTCATATGATTATACATATATGCATAAATAAATAATTTGTGTAAGAATGTATATTTTGTTTATTATATATATATTGTATATAATACGTAAAATTACAAATAAATAAAATTGTGCAAAATATTTAATTCAGCTGTTTTGTTCATTCTCTCTATAAATAAACAATAAGAGCAATGCCTGACAAATGATGAAAGAAATGTTGCAATAAATACTGTTAAATAAATAAAAAATAAACACTGAAAATTTCCTATTTAAATCATTATAGGTTTTTTTAGACAATGTTAGACAATGACAAAGGTAATCTTTAAGTAAAAATAGGAGAAATTAATATGCGATACATTAACAACAACAACAAAAAACTAATATTGTCAGACACCCAATAAAGTATTGAAATATTGTGCATCCCTAAATAAACCCTATTATGATTCTAAAAGACCCCTCCACATGTTAAAGTCCTGATCACCCTGTCAGGGTTTATTTTGTCATAATAACAGACTCATTGTACATGACCCATTACTTATGTAGAATAAATATTTATCACCATCTGCCATTAAAAAAAACCCAACATCGCTTGACCCCTAAAGTCAATTAATGTGAAGGAGGCGAGCTAATATCCTGATTAGGGCACAAACTTACATGACTGCTGGCGTAGTTGGAGTCGCCCCAGAGGATGACGCCCGCTACACCCAACGCCACGCTCTCGCCGATGGTCGACACCAGATCCGTCTGCACACAGACAGAAAGAATCGTCAGCTCAGCTCAGCACAAATGTGAGGATCCCATCAAAGCTAAACAGGTGTTTTAGATAAGGCTTCATGCGTCACTGAATTCAGAAATAATCGCCTCACCAAACACTGAGCTTCTTGTGTGTTTGTGAATAGCTTGTCTGTGCGTATTTGTTCATCGTTCTGCCGTTTGTATATTTGTGACAAGTGACATCGGTGATGAACGACAAAGACTTCATTCTTCTCTTTCTTGACCACACACTTCGTCTTCAGCCTTTTCATTACATTAGTGACAATCACTCATTCACTCTTTGGCTTTTGTTGAGCTGCTTCACCTCTCGTTCCACAGACACTGACGTCAATTCCTGCGACAATCCAAACTTTTCTGCTTGATAAATGAATGACTGACTTCTCTATGACAGACATGCTGTGTATCAAATCACAACAAGAAAACTACTTTTTGTCCATCATTACATTTACATTATGTCTGTCATATTTTACTTGGGCAAAGTTGGTTTGTTTGTTTGTTTTTTATTATTGTATTAAAAATAAGAATGATTAATTATAATAAATGATTATAATTATTATAGAAATAATTATATTGTGAAATAAAATGAGAATAATTAAAATTACCATCCATTACCTATATAACACTATATCAATATCCATTTTTCATTCAAATAATATATATCATCATTAATAATTATAATTAAAACATATTATATTATAAAATATAAAATTCTAAGAGCAATGATAATAATAATAGCATTCATATATAATATTAAAAATAAGAATATTAATAATTACAATAAAATGGCAATTATTAATTATAATTGTTATATTATTATAAAATAAATAGTGCTGTCAAACGATTAATTGCATCCAAAATAAGTTTTTGTTTACATAATATATGTGTGTATACTGTTTATTTATTATGTATAGATAAATACACACACATACAGTATATATTTTAAAAATATTTACATGTGTATATACATTCTTATATTTTATATTATATATAAATATATTTAATATATAAACATAACATATTTTTCTTAAATATATGCATGTGTGTGTATTTATATATACATAATAAATATACACAGTATCATCTTTGTCCTAGCGATTTTCCCGCTTGGGTGCAGGGTCTGCTGTTCTACACGCCCGTCTCCATTTGGCTCGGTCCAGAGCATCCTCTGGGGCGATGTTGGCGTGCCGCATATCGTCCTTCAAACGGTCGAGCCATCGCTTCTTGGGCCTTCCGTGTCGCTTGCTGTGCAGGCTTAGTCGGACTGCTGTTCTAGCCACCGATCCTTCGTCGCTTCTTACGACGTGGCCATACCACTGGAGTTGTCCTTCTCGCATCTTCTCTACGATTGGGGCGATGCCCATCCGCTATCTGACGTCTTCGTTTGTCACGTGGTCCCATCGAGTCAGACCAAGACACCATCGCAGCATTCACATTTCCATTGTGTGAAGGGCCTGCTCATACTTGGATGTTGCCGGCCAGCACGCCGATCCATAGAGGGCTATGGGACGTACCGCGGTCTTGTAAATCTTGGCTTTCATTCGAATGGGCAGGCATCGATCGCACAGAATGCCAGTGACTTTGCGCCATTTCATCCAGGCGGCATTAACTCGGGTTCGGGCATCCGGGAGGGTGTCGCCGTCTCTGCTGATGACAGATCCGAGATACTTGAAATTGGTCACCTTCTTTAGATCCTTGCCGTCAATGCTGATGGCTCCGTTCGTCTGAGGCCCGCATTCCATATACTCGGTCTTCTTGAGGTTTAGCCGCATTCCGTACTTGTCCAGTCGGGTCTTCCATTGATCCTTGACGGACTCCGACGGTGATGGAGAAGGACGGTGATGTTCCGACCGGGGTTCGAACCATGCTGGAGACGTTGCGGTAAAGCGCTTGGATCCACTGGACGTAGGCCTTGGGCACGTTGTGGGACCGGAGGGTGTGCCAGATAAGGTTGTGCGGAATTTTGACGAACGCTTTTTCGAGATCCAGGAAGGTCACGTGGACTCGCCTGTTCTTCTCCCGGTATCGCTATATGAGGAGCCGGGCGGCGTGACGGTGACGATCTGGCGTAGTCTGGTGTCCAAGATTCGCTCGAAAATCTTCATGGCGTGGCATAAAAGGCGAATCGGACGGTAATTGGAGCATTCCGCGACGTCGCCCTTACCCTTCCAAATGGGTACTGTTGTGCTAGTCGTCCAGGTAGTCGAGGCTGCGCCTTCGTCAACCATTCGGTTGAAAATTACGGCGAGGATCTCGGCACCTCTGCGCCCAAGGAGTTTCCAGGCTTCGATGGGGATATCATCGGTTGTTTTCTCCTTCTTCATCTTCTTAATGGCTCCACTTCCGCTGTCGTGATCGGCATGACGGGGCCAGAGACGGGGTGGGCGCTTTGGTCTGGCGGATGAGGAAATTCGTCATTGCTGATCTTCGCGAAGTAATCGATCCAGCGCTGGAGGATGGCGGGGGCGTCTCGCAAGGTGTTGCCATCGTTGTCCTTGACGTGCTTGCGTTGCGCGATGACGTTTTTTTGATAAATTTTGTTTGCTCCCTCAGGGACGTGTCCAGCTCTTTGTTTAGCCGGTCATGGAATGTGGCTTTCGCCACCGCGACTGCTCTCTTCGCCGCCGATTTGAGCTCTTTGTATTGTTTGTAGTCCAGTTGGCAGCGGGATTGGTGCCACGCTTTGAAAGCCGCTTTCTTCTCCTTGGCCGCCTTTTGCACTTTGTTGTTCCACCACCAAATTTGCTTGTCTATCATCCGCTTTCCCGGCTTTGTCTTTCCAAGGGCGCAACTCGCCGCTTCGTAGATTCGGCCTACCACGTCACTCCAGATGGCGTCCACCAGCTGGTCAAGGTCCACGTCGAGTCTGAGGGTGCCCCTTAGTTTATCCTTGTTCTCAGGGAGCTTCCACCACTTGATCCTCTCCGTCCCGGTCGTCCCCGCTCGCTGATGCTGTCCGAGGTCCAATTGGATGTCCATAACAAGGAGCCAGTGTTGTGGGCCAATGTTATCCAATGGGATCACCTTAACGTTGGTTGCCCGTTTCAGGTCGCGCCGTTTGAGCATCCAATAATCGATCGGTTGCGCACCCAGTTTGCGGGGCATAGCACGAGACCACTCGCATCGACGTCGATCCGGAGGCGATCTAGATGGACATAAGCCGGTCAGACACCCGGCTGACTTTGACGACGCTTTTCACTGACCGCGATTCCGATGCCATTCTGGGTGGATCGTTCGCCGTTGTAGTAGAGCTTGTAGCCGTCGCCAATGTCCCTGGCTTTTGCTCCCTTCCACTTCGTCTCTTGAATGCACTCGATGTCGATGCGGCGGGTCTTGAGGACGTTGGCCAATTTGCGGCTTCTTCCGGTCATCGTACCGATGTTGATGGTACCCAATCATAGTCGTAATCGGACTAGCATCTTTGGCCCACCTTGTCCACAGGCGGGTAAGCCCTCGCCAATTTCTTGCCCGTTCGGGCAATGACGACGCGCGTCATGTTAACCCCGACCGATGCGCTGCTCCATCTGCCATCGGGTATAAATGCATAAATATACACACATATATTATGTAAACAAAAACTTTTATTTTGGATGTGATTAATTGTTTGAAAGCACTAAAAAGAAATAACAATTATGATAATAGTATTAATATTTAAGAATAAGCAATAATAAGAAATTATTTATTATTAAATGACAATTAATTTGAATAAAGTTACTATATTTATTATAAAATAAATAGAATTTCAACAACAATAATTTATTAGTAGTATTAATATTTAATATACTCATCATCATCATATTTTTATTTTATGATATACTTTCATTCTAATCAATAATTAGCATTTTATTATAATTAATGTAATAAATAATTTATAATTATTATTAACTACTAATTATTAATTAAAATAAGACTACAATGATCATAATAATCATTAAAAAAAATGTATCAACTGAGCAAGAATAAAATTATTAATCTTATTTTTTAAATAAAGTATTCAGAATATAATGAACATTTTTCACTGATTCCAGTTTTCTGATTCGTGTTTACCATTACACTGCCAGAGTTTTAATTTTCATGTAATTAAACAAAATATAATCACAGTGTTGTGGTGATTTGTTGAACTTAAGAGTGCTGTAAAACGTATTTGGTTTCATTTGCGTTAAATGTAATTAGTGTGAATCTTTTACAGCAGAGTTTATTCGGACGAAAAAAACCTGTACTGTCTTACATAAGGCTGTTAATTCACCAGGTCATGTGACGAATTCAGACTCCAATGTCTCAAGAAACGTTTTCCACAAGGATTGTGTTATAGCTCAAGTGTGGAGTTCCTCTCAGAGACGTGCTGGAAAAGCGGCTTGGCTTATGTTTTTATACCTGGCAGCGCTCAAGACTCTCCACACACGTCTGATGAACCCCAAACGCCAAGCCTCAGTCATTCCCTTACACACGCAAACACTCCCTCACACACACGTCACACGCGCTGGCAATCTGGAGACCAAACACAAACAACCACCACACCGAAACACGGACATGTCCAGAAGATGTTATGTGATCCTCAGCCTCCTGACAGACCAGAAGTACTCTACAGACTTTAAGGACGGCTTTACAGACGTCACAGATGTGTCATGTGACCTGCGGTGATGTCTGTATGAACATAGTTAAGGTCTGCTAACTAGACGTGGTATGATTAGATGCTACGGGGCATTCACTCTAAGACACAAAATAACTACACATTTTTTTTTTTTTGTTGTAATTTTAGGAATTTATTGCTATAATTTATTTTGAAATTATCATTAGTAATATAAATTATATTATTCATATCATTATTAATATATAACTAACAGTATATTATTATTAATATAGCTATACAAATATAAAGTGTAATTACATTTTTCATTTTATATATGTGACCCTGGACCACAAAACCAGTCTTAAGTCGCTGGGGTATATTTGTAGCAATAGCAAACAGAACATTGTTTGGGTCAAAATTATCAATTTTTCTTTTATGCCAAAAATCATTAGGATATTAAATAAAGATAAGGTTCCATGAAGATATTTCATAAATTTCATACCGCAAATATATAAAAACTTAATTTTTGATGAGTAATATGCATTGCTAAAGACTTCATTTGGACAACTTTAAATTTTTTGCACCCTCAGATTTCAGATTTTCAAATAGTTGTATATTTTTTTTATATTTCGCCAAATATTGTCCTATCCTAACAAACCAAACATCAATGGAAAGCTTATTTTTATTCAGCTTCCAGATGATGTAGGCCTCTAAATCTCAATTAAAAAAAAATTGACCCTTATGACTGGTTTTGTGGTACACGGTCACATATACTACAAAACCATTTTGTAATTTAATATTTGTATGTTTTTATTACACACACACACGCATATATATATATATATATATGCGCGTGTAAATTACAATTGATATTAATATTATATTTAATAATGTAATAATATTTAAAAAATGATATTACATTTAATACATTAAAAAAAATTTATCACTTTTTTGAGTGTTGTAATATGTTTTTACAACATATTAAATGGGAGTGTTTTTTTTATCAGAGGAACCTATTTGGACCAAACAACCAAGTAGAAATTTTTAAAATTCAGTAAAAATATTTTCTTCAGTTTTTTTTCAATCATTTAGGAAATAATTATTTTGTATAATATA
>NW_015505266.1:501617-557778 GCF_001515645.1 Sinocyclocheilus grahami | reverse complement strand
TATTTTTTTTTTTTTAATTATAAATTACTTCTCAATTGACAACACTGATTAAGAAATAATCATATTTCCCATATTTAGTAGTGTCAGGTTCGGACTGAGTTGGCCTGGATATTGAGCTTTAACTGCTCTGCTTGTTAAGAACTGGGTTTGTTTCGAATGCGTGTTGGTAAACATCATCAGACACCTGTCCGGTAAACCTCAGGGTCTAACATGTCATCTGAGCTTTTGCTAGCATTGTGGTATTTGCTCTACAGAGCCAACGAGACTCAATGAGAAAACACAGATGAGTCTTTGTCTTCAGAAAGCTGAGAAGATTCTCCATGTGTGATTGCTATATTTAGGACAAGCCACAACATATATCAGTCTATTTATATTCTCTACACCTACATCCCGTTGGGAACATTGCTCAAGTCAACGCCAGGAAAAACACACCATGACACAGCAGTCCTGAAATACAAACACCTCAAGAACATCTGAACTTCCTTCAAACAGTCGCAGAAGCCAACAGACCATCACAAAGATCGGTTCAGCTGGACAAATGTAGTTCAAGTTTTGGGTTTTGCCTCTGCAGGACCTGCCTCTGGTATTTTTTGTGGATAAAGATCTGGGCTGGTGTCCAAAAGGTTGTACATTTGAATTCTGCAAAGACTGATCTCAGGTTACTCACCTCAGGAACCTACAAAAAGTGTCCCTTTAGATTAAAATGTCAACAAAATGAATATTAATAAATCGATGCATCGTGATTCGTGGATCGGTTCTGAGATTTTCGGAATGCATCGTGATTCTCTCTCGAATCGATTCTGAGCTTAGTTTTTAACAGCAGATGGCGCTCTAGGCTAGTTTTTAACCACACACTCAAATGTTCACGAAGAAGAGCTCTTGTGCATACGGCTGAGTAATGTAAGTGTTTAAATGTATTTGCACATCGGCTTTTATGCTCTTATGATGCGAGATTAATGTAAACACAGCCCACTGTGAACATCCTTGTAGTTCGCTTCAACCTTTTCGAATTTTATGAATGATTATTTTAGGTTCAAATGGTGCGTGTGTAAGGAACTGGAAGCAAGCAGAATACGGCTATTTCTAAAGCACGCAGTGTCATCTGCTGTTAAAAACTAAGCTCAGAATCAATTCAAGAGAGAATCGCAATGTCTTCGGAAAATCTCAGAATCGATGCAGAATCATTTCTCAATTCACGATGGATCGATTTATTGTCCCAGCCCTAGATTTTAGTAAGGCTACACTATATATCTGTATATCGGTTGGCCATATTGGTTATCGGCCAAAATTAGAAATGTTTTAATTAGATATTTAATTTTTAACCACTTTATATTTTAAAACATTTATAATTTAACACTGTAAAATGTAATCTCATAATTTAACACTGTATAATATAATCTTATAATTTTACACTGTAAAATGTAAATGCAAATCTCAAAATGAATATAATTTTTTCATACCGTACATTACGTTTTAATGTTGAACTTACTTGTAGAATATAATTGTGACGAGTGGGGCGGGGCCGAGAGCTGTGGGAACGGAGCGAGGCCGGTGGAGTAAGTGATAATGCACGACACCTGCGCCACTCTCTAGTCCCACGGAGGAGCTCTGGAAGGATAAAAGGAGGAGTGACGACAGTGAAGGACGAGAGAGGACCAGGCCTGGATTTATGTTGTTTTGGTTTTGTTTGTGTGTGGCAGTCGTCCATGAGGGGCAGTTGCGCTATTTTGTGTTTATTTTATTATTAAAGTTTTGTTTAAACGTTCACCGGTTCCCGCCTCCTTCTTCCTGAACTACGAACTGTTACATTGGTGCCGAAACCCGGGAGGAAGGAGGGACACGCTGCCAGAGATCCCTCGCCACGGTGGTGAATCCGCGGTGCTATCGAGCATGGCGGAGCAGTCTGCCGCCATGGAAGCTCGAGGCGGTGGGCTGGAGTGCGTTATCGGGGGGGCGGACGAACTCGCTGTCGTCCGCCTGGGTTGTGGAGGGACGGCTGCCGTCTGTGAGGGAGCGGAGGAGTCGCCGCCATTCGCCTGAGGCCGGAGCCTGCTGACATCCGCCATGATGGGGAGGAGCAGGGAACGGGGGACTCCTGCCGTCTGCCCCGAACCTGGAGGAGCCGGCACCGTCCACCGGGTGGCAGAGGAGTGTCGGGCCGTCCACCGAGGATTATCCAGTGCCGCCGCCAGGCATCCTCTCTCGTCTCTGTCTCTCCTCATCCTTCTGTCTCCTTTTCTCTCGCCTCGTCTGTCTGTCCTTACCCCCAGGTACGCTGCGGCTGCCGTGATCGGCTCCCTCGGAAGGGGGGGGGGGTGGGGTAGAGCGCAGTCTTGTGGGGACCCCCCGGCCTGTGGGGGGGGATGGGGGTAGGTGGCGCGGACGAACTCGCTGTCGTCCGCCTGGGTTGTGGAGGGACGGCTGCCGTCCGTGAGGGAGCGGAGGAGTTGCCGCCATTCGCCTGAGGCCGGAGCCTGCTGACATCCGCCATGATGGGGAGGAGCAGGGAACGGGGGACTCCTGCCGTCTGCCCCGAACCTGGAGGAGCCGGCACCGTCCACCGGGTGGCAGAGGAGTGTCGGGCCGTCCACCGAGGATTATCCAGTGCCGCCGCCAGGCATCCTCTCTCGTCTCTGTCTCTCCTCATCCTTCTGTCTCCTTTTCTCTCGCCTCGTCTGTCTGTCCTTACCCCCAGGTACGCTGCGGCCGCCGTGATCGGCTCCCCCGGAGGGAAGGGGGGGGGAGTAGAGCGCAGTCTCGGGAGTACCCCTGGCCTGCGAGGGGCGATGGGGGTATGTGACGAGAGGGGCGGGGCCGAGAGCCGTGGGAACGGAGCGAGGCCGGTGGAGTAAATGCTAATGCACGACACCTGCACCACTCACCAGTCTCGAGTCCCACGGAGGTGCTCCGGAAGGATAAAAGGAGGAGTGACGACAGTGCAAGATGAGAGCGGACCAGACCTGGATTTATGTTGTTTTGGTTTTGTTTGTGCGCGGCAGTCGTCCATGAGGGGCTGTTGCGCTATTTTGTGTTTATTTTATTATTAAAGTTTTGTTTAAACGTTCACCAGTTCCCGCCTCCTTCGAACTACGAACTGTTACAGTAATATTTTTTCAAATTAGTATTGTGTTTCATGCTTATTGTTTAATAATTTAATAACAAAGAAAAGGTACTAAAAGAGGCAAAGTATTTATTTTAAATGTTTTTTCTTTAATTACAACTAACCCTAAATTTTAAAAACCTTAAAAAAGATTTAATAAAGGGTCAATTTTTCTAATGGATTCAAAAATAAATAAGATGAATAAATAAGCTTCCCATTGATGTATGGTTTGTTAGGATAGGACAATATTTGGCTGAGATACAACTATTTGAAAATCTGGAATCGGAGTGTGCAAAAAAAAAAAAAAAAAAATATTGAAAAAATCGCCTTTAAAGTTTTCCAAATGAAGTCCTTAGCAATGCATATTACTAATCAAAAATTAAGTTTTGATATATTCACGGTAGGAAATTTACAAAATATCTTCATGGAACATGATCTTTACTTAATATCCTAATGATTTTTGGCATAAAAGAAAAATCGATAATTTTGGCCCAAACGGTGTATTGTTGGCTATTGCTACAAATATACCCGTGCTACTTATGACTGCTTTTGTGGTCCAGGGTCACATATGGTATATACATGTAACAAATATAAAATTTCTGGCAGATACTTATATTCTGGCAGATAATTATTTTCAAGTTATGGACCATAACCGAAAAATAACCAATAATTACAATTTCAAACTATTTTATCTGAAATAAAATAAATTAACTGAAAATTAAAATCCATTATTTTAAATATAGGCTTAATATAGGAAAGAGGTAGAAATCCCAAAGCTGATGGGGGCCCTTGACTAAGCTCTTGGCCGATCGAAGCGTCTCCAACATGAACTTGCGTGCAGATTGTGATTGTAACAATCAGGATCATGTAACAATCATGACGCCGACCTCATGCCCTCCTTGACCCGGTTCCGTACGAACTGGCGTCCAGCCAGTTGGTCCTTCAGCACTTTTGCCATGTATATGGAAGGATACAGAGCTGTACTCCACAGCCACTGCAGTTCGTTGTTCCTTTTCACCTCCAAGTCCGGACAGTGTCCCGTGTAGCTTTTATTTTTGTAATTGTGATTGTAACAATCAGGAAAGAGGTAGAAACCCCAAAGCTGATGGGGCCGTAAGCTCTTGGCCGATCGAAGCATCTCCAACATGAACTTGCGTGCAGAAAGCTCGAAATCTTGCTGGGCCACTTTGGCCACCTGATCTTGAGGCCAAGTTGGGTTTTTCTCAGCAACTAACCGTCGCGAACGATCGCGGTAAATGTCTTTAGTGCCCCAGTTATGTATCCAGTTACGTATCCAATACCACAAGTTTAGTCCTCACAATTATATAGCATAAAGGATAAAAATGGATATTCATTTGGAGATCTGCTAAATATTACATTCACCAGCATTATTAAATTAATAAATATTTTTTAAAAGATTAACTTTCAGTGAGCATCAGATAAAATAAAAGGTAATCTAAATGTAAAAATAGAGCAAATAACCATAAGAAACAATTAATATCACCCGATATCGATAAATTAAAAACAAAAACTCTAGTACTGCCCGATAACTAACATGTTACCAATATGTTGTGCACGACTACTTATAGTTCAGGTCAACTTTAACAAACAAGTGCCCATGTTTCCACTCTTTTTGAGGAAAATCAAACACTGCCACACCAAGTGTCATCTTACGAAAATCTCACCTCTGTCAGCAGCAGGAGTTCAGGAGGGTTGCCGTTAGAATTTGGAGGATTGTTTTGGTAAGTGGGACGCGTGTAGATAAACACAGGCCTGGCTGACCCGTTACCAACAGACGCCAACCTCATGCCCTCCTTGACCCGGTTCCGTACGAACTGGCGTCCAGCCAGTTGGTCCTTCAGCACTTTTGCCATGTATATGGAAGGATATAGAGCTGTACTCTCCATCCACAGCCACTGCAGTTCGTTGTTCCTTTTCACCTCCAAGTCCGGACAGTGTCCCGTGTAGCTTTTATTTTTGTAATTGTGATTGTAACAATCAGGAAAGAGGTAGAAACCCCAAAGCTGATGGGGCCGTAAGCTCTTGGCCGATCGAAGCGTCTCCAACATGAACTTGCGTGCAGAAAGCTCGAAATCTTGCTGGGCCACTTTGGCCACCTGATCTTGAGGCCAAGTTGGGTTTTTCTCAGCAACTAACCGTCGCGAACGATCGCGGTAAATGTCTTTAGTGCCCCAGTTACGTATCCAGAGGGGCCGCCACTCTTCCCAGTCGATCACAGCAAGACCTTTCACTGTCGGGTCCTTGATGTACTTCTTGAGCCCTTCCGGCATCCGTTCTTGGTGTTGCGTGAGACTGGCGACCTGCGGTAGGCCGCCGTTGACTGGAGTGCCGTCTGGCTCAAAATATGGGTACAAACCCAAACGGTCCTGATAGAAGATGGTGAGATTTTGCTTGGTGAAGCCCTCGTTTGGTGACGCCACTATTTGGAATTGATCCAACTGGAAGGTGACGTCATGTCGAGGTCTACAGTCTTCTGTAGGGGCGTTCCAGGCCAACAGCAACGGCTTGCCGGAATACAGCGGCCATCTAGTGTTTTTTAACTGCTGTGCTTTTAAACAGGTCCAAAAGAGCATCAAAAACAAGAGTCGCAGCCAGGAGACCCACTGAGGTCGGGTCGCCCCAAAGAGACCAGTGATGTTTCTCATTTCAGACCTAAGAATACAGCAAACCACTACAATTAATACAATTTCAAACTCCCTTTGAGTGTTCTAAAGCATGCTAAAACATTGTTTAATGTGCAGTTGGTTCATTTGGTACATTATACATATATTAGAACAAATACAATTATGAATTTTGCACAATTTCATGATAAAATTCACTGTATATTTAAAGAACACATTTCATGAGAACCGAACCTATGACCTTGGCTTTGTTAGAACCATGCTCTACCAGCTGACTTACAAGTTTAAAAGTAAAAAAGTTTGGAAGGAACTTTTGAGGGAAGGAAGGAAATATGACTATTAATACAAACAACCACTTGCATAATGACATCCTCTGCAAGCATTAAAATAGTCATTATTAATTCATTGTAACATTATCAACATACTTACACAAATAAACGAGAACATTTACATTCAGGCATTGACCAAACTTTTGTCAAATGCTTCTAAAATATTTTTTACAGTACATGTGATCGCTGGGAATCGAACCCATGCCCTTAGTATGATTAGAACGCAGTTCTGGCAAATAAGAACAAAAGAAAACAAACAATAAGCACTCATATTTTGAGCATTCCACAGAACTTTTAAACTTTGTTTCAAACATACGATTCAGGATCATCGTTCAGTGTTGTGCGTTACAAAAGCGCTTCCGCTTCACATTCTAGGAACAGTACACAAACTAACTGTAATCTGTTAGAGGAAACACAGACCTGTATAGATCAGACTGAACCCGTCCAGCACACCGGTCCGATCACTCATAAACTACCACGTAGCCTCCACCCACACATCCAGCGGATGCCAACACCTCATAACTATAAAGTCGCAATCGCTATTTCAAAACAATCTATTATCATTGTTTCCTCGTCTTTGAAACGCCCCGTTCGCGTTCAGTGAGTAGCGCTGGTGCCCAGCTGGCTCATCTGGATCAGAGACGGAGCATGTGAGGATTACGGCCCTCAGATTGATAAATGTAGTTGTGGATAGAGGGGTGCAAGTTGGTATATATGACGCAATCTGCTATTCTGTAACATTACATTTTGAGCCCACTCGATGTAACTAACACCATATAATATTACCGATCAAGTCTATATAAAGTGCTGAAGTCGTTACTTTGGGTGTACAAGCAGTAGTTCTCTTAAA
Organism: Sinocyclocheilus grahami; assembly: GCF_001515645.1. Classification (NCBI taxonomy): domain Eukaryota; kingdom Metazoa; phylum Chordata; class Actinopteri; order Cypriniformes; family Cyprinidae; genus Sinocyclocheilus; species Sinocyclocheilus grahami. Next base: position 550,857 of record NW_015505266.1, on the reverse strand, counting down.
CATGCCCCCTGTCCCCCCTACATGGAGAGTTGGTTTAGTCCGAATTTCTCCGCTGGGGATGAAGAAGCGTTTCTACTGAACCGAGCTGAGAGACCTGCAGGAGTCCAGAGAGCCATTATACACATATCACATTTCATTCCGAAATCATTCGGAGAATGAAATTCTGTCTTTTCCTTCCTTTGCTCTCTTTATTATTTTCCACATTATGAGGGTAAAACTACATACAGCATGACTAAAGACCGACTAGCAAAAAGTACTGAGGTAGCCTAATATTACTGTTGTTTTTGAACACGGTACCATTATAGTAGCCTACTATGTTTTTTTAAAGACGTGTATCACGTTAATACCATGTTTCTGAACAGGAATCATGGTAATACCATGGTACTTTTTGAATTACATTATCATAAACTTAATTGATTTTATTAGACTACTCTGGAAAAGCTTAAATACAGCGAAGTCAGTTAGCTTTAAAAGTAACTACAAACATTTTAGAGCATCAGTACATTAAAACTGCTAAATAAGCCAAAAATCATCAACCATCTATACTGACTCACCTGAAACTGATGACATATTTGTGAATGAACCCAGACAATATCTCACCATCCTCTGCACGCAAACACATTTCACCACGAGTAACCGATTAACCCACTTGCTCTTTACGGTTGCTAATGTTTCAAGAACAAAAGCTCATTCAGCCTCAAACTATGAATCCCTATAGGACGCCTACAGAACATAAAGGCCTCCAGGAAAGACCTCGTTTCCATGTGTTACAGGGAAGATGGGGGTAATGACATGTCGCGGTCAGTGCTAAAGGAGTTCTGAGGTCTACATTAGTGGAAAAGTGAAAGGGGCGGACAGAAGGAAAACCACCCACAGCTGCAGGCCAAAGGGGTCACCTTTGATGTTGCCTTTGAAGGGCAGATGTCATGAAAACGTCACAGCTGGAATCAAGATAGTTTCGATACTTCATCTAGAACTGAAAATATGCTTTGGTGAGTAGTACGAGTGCATTTCTCCCTCAAATGACGAATGCGGTTTGAATGTTTGCTTCTGTCCGCAGCAGGAGGCAGACATTCCGGACGAGTCCCCGCTCCGGGCGGAATACCTCAATACTAAAACACATCTTGTACTAATAAAGGACTGTAAGAGCCAACACAGACCCTTACAGCCTCTTATAAACAGAGGACAGATCGTACAGCTGCAAGTGATTTTCACCACTAATGTCTAATTACGTGAGGTAAAAACATGAAAAAACTCTCCATCTGACTTTGACAGGTGTTTGTTCCTTAATGTTCAAATTCTTTCTCTCACATCTTCGGAAGTGTCACGGCCACTGTTTTTATCGTTAATTAAAACTAAAACTAAAAACATAACCATAAAAAAATCATTATTAAAACAAAATAAACATTACCTGAAATGAAATAAAACATTATTATTCACTAAGTTTAACTACAAAAATAACTAAAACTTAATAAAACATATTTAAAAGAAATCCAATAAAAAAAACTGACAAAACCACACAACAAAATTACTACAATTTTAACTAAAATAAAACCTGAAAATATAAAAATCAAATCAAATTCCAAATAATATCAAAAACGATAATAATATATCAATGTACAATGCCGTACCAGGTGCGCTACCGAGCAAGTTTACTATAAAAAACCCCACAGATATGGAATTTGTTATGCAGTGCACACATCAAAATGTTTAAGTTTTAAATTCATGCACTATGGTAAAAGTGTTGTGCGCTCATAACATAATAGTGTGCAAGGAACTGCACAAAGTCTTTATTTATCAATAATCTGGCCTGTAATCATAATTTGTGTGAAAGCGAAAAAAAAAAGTGAGTTATTGGTGTTTGACTGCCTCTAGTGTTGGTACTTTTTGAATTATATTATCATAAACTTAATTGATTTTATTAGACTACTCTGGAAAAGCTTAAATACAGCGGAGTCAGTTAGCTTTAAAAGTAACTACAAACATTTTAGAGCATCAGTACATTAAAACGGCTAAATAAGCCAAAAATCATCAACCATCTATGCTGACTCACCTGAAACTGATGACATTTGTGAATGAACCCAGACAATATCTCACCATCCTCTGCACGCAAACACATTTCACCACGAGTAACCGATTAACCCACTTGCTCTTTACGGTTGCTAATGTTTGCTAATGTTTCAAGAACAAAAGCTCATTCAGCCTCAAACTATGAATCCCTATAGGACGCCTACAGAACATAAAGGCCTCCAGGAAAGACCTCGTTTCCATGTGTTACAGGGAAGATGGGGGTAATGACATGTCGCGGTCAGTGCTAAAGGAGTTCTGAGGTCTACATTAGTGGAAAAGTGAAAGGGGCGGACAGAAGGAAAACCACCCACAGCTGCAGGCCAAAGGGGTCACCTTTGATGTTGCCTTTGAAGGGCAGATGTCATGAAAACGTCACAGCTGGAATCAAGATAGTTTCGATACTTCATCTAGAACTGAAAATATGCTTTGGTGAGTAGTACGAGTGCATTTCTCCCTCAAATGACGAATGCGGTTTGAATGTTTGCTTCTGTCCGCAGCAGGAGGCAGACATTCCGGACGAGTCCCCGCTCCGGGCGGAATACCTCAATACTAAAACACATCTTGTACTAATAAAGGACTGTAAGAGCCAACACAGACCCTTACAGCCTCTTATAAACAGAGGACAGATCGTACAGCTGCAAGTGATTTTCACCACTAATGTCTAATTACGTGAGGTAAAAACATGAAAAAACTCTCCATCTGACTTTGACAGGTGTTTGTTCCTTAATGTTCAAATTCTTTCTCTCACATCTTCGGAAGTGTCACGGCCACTGTTTTTATCGTTAATTAAAACTAAAAACAAAAAATGCGGAAAAAATATTTACGTCAATTAAAAGAAATTCAATGTTAAAAGAAATAAATATAATATTAAAAATTTATTTTTATTCAAGTTAGTTGAGAAAGCAAAATTTCACATTTTGCTTAGCTAAAATTACTAAAACTAAATTAAAAATGATTAACTAAATAATTGTTTTTAAATGAAACAAATTCAAATGACTAAAACACAAAATTACTAACTTTAAATACAATGAAAATGAAAAATCCAAAATATTAATAAATACTACAATAGTATATTACTAAAATAACTCTGGTCAGTTCACTCAAAAATTTAATTGGACAATATTTTCTATGGTATACAATGAAATTGAATAGACACTGGAGATGCTGAGGTCTAAAAACTACATAAAAAGTAGTCCATGCAACTGTGCACTATATTTCAAGTATTTTGAAGCCATGTGATAGCTTTAATGTCATTGACGTTAAACTTTGCGCAAAATGTTGGAAAAATACCCAAGCACATTCGGGATTTCGCAGCTATGGCGAGGGGAAAACATGAAAGTGACTTAAAAAAAAAAAATTCTCACGCAAAACTATCATATGTCCTCAAAAGACTTGTAATGTAAAGCATGAGCCATACAGACTATTTTTAGTCCTATAGTATTTTTTTTTTCGGACCTCGAAAACTCCAGTCCCCATTTCCTTTAATTGTAAGGAAAAGTGCAGCTTGGACAATCTACTGAACTTCTCCTTTTGCATTCAATGAAAAAAGACAATCATATTTGTTTGAAAAGACATCATGGTGATCAAAAACTTTTATATATTTGTACACATACCATGTTTTTTCCATATTGTCCATATTACTATGGTACACTGTATTTGTTATATTTTTAAATGTAGCTTAAAACGCAACATATATTAATATTTAACATATTTTTCTTCAGAAAACTTAACACTCAAATGAACACTTTCTTTCTTAAGCCACTTCAAATGAAAGTTTCTACTCACTGTGGTGAAAGTTTATCTCTCTCCCAGCAGACAGACGTCCTCAGTTGTCTCTATATGTAGATGTACACCTGCTTCAGCTCGTCTGTCACTGAATGCACAGCTGATTTAAGAGAGACCCACAGTTTTGATCTGGGAGAGACCACACCCCTGTACCTCCTACACATTCCTGCCCATCTCACCCACCCGTCACCAGCCCCGGGAGCTCGGCCAAACTTTTGAACTTACCGTGATTGAGTGGTTTAGTCTGATCTCAGATCAGCCCCTGCGGGAGACCCCATGCAGATCCCAGTTCTGGTTGCCAGGGTGATGTAGAAGACTCCCACCTCTGTGCAGAGCTTAAGGTATAATAAACTAATAAATCATTGCGAAAGTAATGAAACTAGAGATGGTGGCAGAGATAGAGGCAACGAGAATGTTCATTAAAAAAATTTATAGCTAAAGAAATGAATAGTACTTATAGTAGAACATGGCACTAGCAACACTTAAGGTCATGAATTTCATTCCCAGGGGATATAAATACTGATAAAATATGTATAAAATAATATATGTTTAATATTATTCGAATGTTAATGAACATTTATTATTAATATTACAATTTATATTTATTCATTCCAAATATTTATTGTCCTATTTTAGTATGGAGAAGAGCAGCCTGAACACTCGGCTAAATAACTCCTTTTCTGCTTCACAAAAGGAAAGGATATGTTTCAGTCAACTTAACTAAAATAAACCCAAGGCAAGTATGTGAACATAAACACTTCTAGATATTGTTTTGAGTGAGCAATATTATAGATAGGGGACTCGTATTTTAGCTGGCAACAGACTTAGAAACATGCAGATTTTCGCTTCAGAGGATGGTAATTGATGGACTGGATTACTTATAGATTATTGTGATGTTTTTATCAGCTGTTTGGACTCTCATTCTGACGGCACCCATTCACTGCAGAGGATCCATTGCTGAGCAAGTGATGTAAACCTAGATTTCTCCAAATCTGTTCTGATGAAGAAACAAACTCATCTACATCTTGGATAGCCTAAGAATGAGTAGATCTTCGGCAAATTTGAATTTCTGGGTGAACTACTCCTTTAAAGTCACACACACTTTCACTGACTTGTTTCCTGTGTCAGTGAACGGGATGAGTACACATATTTTCCCCTGTTCCTCTCCCGGGGCCCGTGACTCTGTTGGGCAGGACAGTCACTGTTCGGAAGGGAAGGAAGGTCACTGCCACCAGCAGGACATGGACGCCTGGCACAGCAAGAATCAGGCTGCTGTGCGTCAATGCCGGGAGAATGTTCATGGCACCCAAGGACACGTCATTGAAAAGGGCTGCATGAATTTTTCTAAACAATCCTATTATGAAAAAAAGAGGCATTTGGGGGATGTTTATTTTCTATGTTACAAACTTACCATAAAGAAAATTTATAGGCTTAAGGAACATTTACGGCACAACTGAGAGTTTGGAATATTCCGGCTTGCATGGCTAAATATTTGAGATACATGAACGCTGTTTCCTAATGAGTCTGAGGTTTCAACTATTGAGAATCATCTGAAAACGATTAAGTAGAGGACCAGTTCGCGTTGATGGATCAGCCCTGTGCACACTCTCAACAGCTGTGTTCCGAATGAAATACTAGAGTATTGCATTCTGCAAACAATTCAAAATAATATCTGAAACAATGTACAGCAGGGTTATTATACTTAACTAAACCATAAAAAAAATAACTTTTTAAATATATTTTATTTCAGATAGTTGACAAAGCAACATTTCTTGATGTGCTAATATAACTGAAATAAAATTAATGTAAACTACACTATATTGCCAAAAGTATTGTGACATCCCCTTCTAATGAACAGGTTTGACTACTTTAGTCATTTCCACGAGTACAAATCTTAACGTTTAAGCATATAATGATATGCTAGGGAACTGTGTGCTTCTAATTTTATAGCAGCCGTTTGGACAGGACCCTTTTCTATTCTAACTTGACAATGCCTCTGTGTATAAGGCAAAGTTCAGAAAGAAATGATTGATTCAGTCAGTGTGGAAGAACTTGACTGCTCTGCAGAAGTCAAGTCCTAATCCCAGCTGAACACCTCTGGGGCCTGTTTCATAAAACAAGTTTACCAAATAAGCTAGGTTTATTTCAGTTAGTCTGATTTATTGGCAGCTGATTTGGTTCAAAATAAGCCAGACTTACTGAAATAAGCCTGGCTTATTTGGTAAACTTGTTTTATGGAACAGGCCCCAGGTGTTACTTTAAATGCAGACCTTAAGCCTAAAACTCATCACCAAACACCAATGACTTGCCAAAAGTATTGGGGCATTGGGTATTGCTATAGACATTAAAAAAAATGACAAAAACCAAAATTACTAAAACTTCAACAAAAATTAAAATGAAAATGGAATATACAAATTACAACTAATTCAAACCATTAATAAAAACTATAATAGCATCTCAGTGATCCTGAAGTAACACTGGTGTGCGATATGTAATGGTAAACATTTCAAACATCCAGTTTTTAAAGGAATATATTATTATCATACTATATAAAGTATACTATACTAACTATTTTTCTAAATAGTATGCAATATTGCAAGCATAATTCAGCGAGAGATGTCTAGTAATCCAAATGAAATACTAGCATACTAGCGAATTCTGGCAAATTTCATACGTTTTCGTATGACTTGCTTATGCACCATTGCGGGTTGAGTTAATGGGTGCATCTTCATACTTGATTTTAATTACAAATTTTATATTTTCCTGTGAATCACATTGTACAAACTTGTATGAAATTCATAAAATACTTGCGTTTTTTCGTCAGAACCGGTTGGCATACTCCATGATGTTTTCACCTACCAGTAAAAGTGTAGTACTCACAGCTTCATTTAACACATTTGACCATGTTTCAATTCAATTATCTCCAAAATCTGCACAGAAAAGGGCAAAAACTGAAATTCTGTTTTAATTTCAAACATATTGTATAACATACAAGTGTTGTGCACTATAACATCAGTATGAAATTGAGTGCAAATTTAATCTGTAAGCCACTGGTAGATACTGTCTTCTAATGCTAAATGCAGCTGTGATGGATGGAAGCATCCATGTAATTCTGAGTCAATTCATACGTGGGAGTTTTGATTGCAGATTTGGGATATGAAGTAGTTTGAGTAACTCATATGATATAGATTATGCGGCTCCAGGCACAGCAGCTAAAAGCCATCACAGCTCATTTTTGGTGTCTCCAAGGAAATCACAGCTAATCTTCAGAAAACCAAGTGGGAATAAACGTCCCCAATTATGACTATGGGTGGGTCTGAGACCATGGTTCCTTAAAGATGGAATCACGGACATGGAATGTAGATTCGTTCAGCAGTGATAATCATTACAAAATCAATGTCATAAAAAAATTTGCATTTTTGGAAGAAAAATTTGCTAAAGAAAAATGCTAAAAAAGGTTATCTGCTTGCTCAAATGTTCTTAAGTAGTTATTACCACAACACTATGTGGTAACTTGTTCTGAGTGGTTGCTATGTGGCTGTTCTGGCCGGAGTCAGTAAATCCCACCCAAAGTCTCTATGATGGGAATTACTTACTCATTTTATCCTTTAAGTCACGTACAACAAGACAAAATGATATGATAAGTCATTAATGTTTGTAGCACAAATGCTGTAAAACACTTACACCACTAAGTTGAATACTTAAGGTAGGGTGACCATATTTTAGTTTTCCAAAAAGAGGACAGTAGGGGGCAGGGTTCGCGGGCGGGGACAAGGGCAGGGCTTCACCTAATAGTATACGCAGCTAGGTTTTTTCTTGTTTGTTTGCTTATTTTGTTTTTATAATAAATAGAAAGAATAGAAAAAAAGAATAGATAATGCTAGTGTTAGAAGGTCATAATTTATAATAAATAAAAAGAAAATAAGTAGAAACAATAGAGAATGCTAGTGTTAGAGGCTATTCTTTATAAATAAAACAAGTTAGAATAGAAATAGAATAGAGTGCAAATGTTAGAGGGTCAAGTTTTTTAATAAAAAACAAAAACAAGCAGATAAAATTAGAAGTATAGCATTAGAATAGAGAGTGCTAGAGTTAGAGGATCAAATGAAGATGAAAGAGATGTGTTTTCAGCCGTTTCTTGAAAATATTAAGGACTCAGCTGCTTGGATTGAGCTGGGCAGGTCATTCCACCAGGAGGGAACAGTTCATGTAAAAGGCCATGAAAGTTTTAGCATAGGTAGAATGCTAAATGTTTCAATACAAGCATTTCGGTCAAATGCAATTTATGCAATATTTCAAACCTTTAACCCACTTGGGAAAATCAACCCATGGCAACAGTTTAAAACTAGCCCAATTCTGTGAAAAAAACGCAGACTTGGCAACCCTGCATCCAACAAGAGCTGCAGGAGTCAGCTTTGACTGATCACAGGCCGAGAATAAGTAGAGATGACTGACAAGACCATGCTGGAGTATCTGCTGCTCAACAGATCCTGAACTCATTGACAAATATCTGATATTGTGAGTGCTTGAGATCGCGAAATCGAAAGTGAAAGTAAACAGCGCCAATGCTCATTCAAAAATATTTAAATACACCGCATCCTGAGAACGGCTCCCTGATGGGCCAAAATCATACACAATATTAGAATGTTTAAAGGAGTGGACACGAAAATCGCTGGAGCGAAACACATGTTAGGAGGCAGGCGGCAATGGTCAGAAATTCAGCTGGAGCGGGATTAAGAAAACAGCCAATCCAGGACATTTTGGGCAATCGAGAAATCCCGGCCGGACGCGTTTTTGTAGGTCCAAAAAGAGGACGTGTCCGGGGAAAAGAGGACATATGTTCACCCTACTTAAGGCCTCTTGCACCAAACTAGTCTATAGACCTAAGAGAAACAAGTGCTCAGCCATCTTTATAATTTTGTCTTTGAACTTCCGTTCCGTTTTTGCAGTAGCTCTAGTCTATAGCATTGCTGTTGAAGAAGAATTAGCTGGTGAAGTGGATTTACTGATTATAGAGGAAACGAATCAAGTGTTGTCATTGTAATGCTCAAAGCGGATGTCATAACAACTGAAGAAGACCGGGAAGATTTTAAAAAGAGCGGTTCATTCAAAAACTCGTACGACCTTGTTTACTTACATTCATGCTGTGGTAATACAAACGGAGGACAGAAGAACGATTGCAGCGCTGGAAAGGGGAGGAGCTAGATAATCTAATTTAGCGTCTATCAACGCACGCTAACGTTCTGTTTACATAAGCGCGCGCTGCCGTTTTGTCATCTGCCGCTCTTTAAAGCAGGATGGATTCTGATTAGTTGTCAATGTTTTCATCATTCATCAGCTCGAAAAATCGTTTTTAAAGGGGTGGTTCACTGGGTTTTTTCTAGGCTCGATTGTGTTTATGGGGTGCAGTCTAACATGTGTTAATGCTTTGTTTTTTTAAAAACTCATTATTTTTCACATAATTTACCTTTATTCCACACCGCTCTGTCCCTTCTCTGAGAAACGGGCTGATCTTTTCCTGTTTTCATGAAGCCCCGCCCTCAGAAATAGGCGATGGGCTCTGATTGGTTAGCTAGCCCAGTGTGTTGTGATTGGCTAAACAGCTTCTAGTGCACGTCTAAACGTCCTGCCCCTCACCTCAGCATCATGTGCTCCGGTCATATTGTAAACAACTGTGTCGCTAATATCGCTTATCAGTTTGAGTCTGATTGAGAAGCAGAGGATATTATTTAAGAGGATCGTGCAGAACCTGTGCAAGCACAGCTTTCAATGGTAGGCCTATGTTTTTTGTTTGTTGTTGTCTCATACTTTTAGATATGCAGTTATTTGTAAATGCTACTGCTTATGTTAGCTTTAAATACACAGTTTTATCCTGATTAAAGCTTTAATACAGTACAGCAACTGCACGCGCGTCCATGTTTAACACTTCTCATAGCTATGTGAAAATAAGTGTATAATTGTAACAGTTCATTGTTGGAGCTGAGCTGAATGAGAGAGAGAGAGAGAGAGAGAGAAAGAGAGATGCAGAGCGTGTGCAGAGCAGGGGAACGCGAGGAACAGTATTAAGAACCGCTGCTTTAGAACATTGATTATGAAACTTGTGAATCCATTAGAATCGTTAGAAGACAGAATCGCGATTCATATATGAATAGATTTTTACATGCACCTCTAGTTTTCTCTTCCTCTTCTCTAAAGCAGCGCAGCATAGCCTCACCCCCTTCGCTTTTTTTTCCCGAGGGCGGGGTTTATCTGGGTTTGTGATGTCACCAACCCGGGAAGTAACTCGTTGTAGTCCCTACCAGCAATTTTTGTAGGCTTTAAACTGCCAGAATTTTAAAAGACGATATCTCCGTTTGCATTGAACTTTCAGCTTCGTAACTTTGCAGATATTGTTTATGCTCAAACAGCAACATTACACACCAACGTTAAAAAAGTGAAATCGCAATCAACCACCCCTTTAAAGTGATAACAGCAATGTTGTTCCTCGGTTGTTATCCTAATAGTTGTACTTTTCCTCACTGTCATACATGATTATTAAACTTACGTTATTATCGTCCTTGGTTTTAAGTTTGTATGTGACTTTAGTGTTAGCGGTTTGTTCAAATCTCTTCAAGCAATAATGAGGCTTGATTTAGCAATAATCCTATAAATTTGGCTTCCCTCAGGTCCAAATGATTTTCCTAAGTATCTGCCAATGCCTTTGTTCAGTTCAGAGATTTGCATTGCTGGAAAACAGTCTTCGTAATGATAAAAGTCTCCTACAGCAGAAGACAGCAAGCTCTTTTGTTTGTGGATGGAACATTATTAAGGAAACCAGGCAAAGGTTGATTTCAATCCTGTGGAAAGAACAATAGAGTTCGAGTAGAGGACAGCTGGGGAAAAACAGACCGCAGGAGTGAAAGACAGTCGACTGGCGGAAAGATAAAATAGCTTTAAGTATTTGAACTTGTCCTACTAGCTTTTGTGGATGTACTTAATTAAACTGATCATTGGGAAAAAACAAATATTAGTTTCTAGACTTTATAACAAAATGAACTCACCGTGGACCCCATTTACTTAAATAAATAGTTCACCCTCTGCAATGAATGGGTGCCTTCAGAATGAGAATCCAAACAGCTGATTAAAACATCACAATAAGCCACACAACTGCAGTCAATAATACGAGTTAAGAAGAAATAAGAAAAATCAAATTAATAAATTAACCTACTTTTATGTCATGCTGCAAAAGGGTCCAAATGATGTCACTTCCTATGCATCACATTTTATGGAATTCTCAATAGTAGGAATAATTCATAAACATTTTTAGACAATGAATATAGTGATATATCAATTCAACAAACTTTTTTTTATATAATAGCCCTTTTCCACTCAAATCCACATGGATAGAATCTGGTTCACCTACATTTCCACTTAATATTCTGTTTTACTATTGAATTACATTGAGACAAACACAGTTTGATGTGCATTTATACGTGGTATTTTCTTTAATGCCATCTGATCATTTCAACTGTAATAAATAAAGACGGCCACAACAGTGAGAGAGGGACGGGGCTTCTCACAGTGTCTGGCAGCACGGTGTCAGTCAGAGCCTCAACCGTCCAATCAAGGAGCAGCAGCAATTCCATCATCCAATCAGCATACAAACAAATCAAAGCATAGTAAACAGCCATTGATTCTCTTCTACTGGATGAAAAGAAAGCAGAATCAGGTCTATAAGGAACTACATGCAAAATCCAGGCTGTAGTTTTACTCACTTTTGTATTAATCTTAACTGCGTTACCTCTACGAACATCATGTCTTTACGATCTGTGAAGCTCTGCTTGTTACACAATGCCCATCAATTACAGCATTCAAATGCAACCTGATCTTTCTGAGGGCTTCTTCGAAATTCTAAACGGAACGTGCTAGAAGGTCCTCCAGAGTACTTCATGATGTGCTCCTAATAAAAGTCAAACATCGCTAAATATCCGCTAATTTCTATGGTCACATACAAACAAACATACACTCATATACAAACCACACTTAGTGTCTTGGCCATACAGCCCATAATAGTCTTCATGTGGAGGATTATGAGAAAACAAAAAGAGTCAGGACATCATTGTCAGGCCACAGCCTCTTCTCAGTCACACAGCCGGAGCATCTCGCGGCTCGTTTGCCGGGATTCCACATACACGCGTCAAGTCCTCCCAAACACAAGGGGACGCTACACAGCAAGCGTGTCCGGGATCCAGCGGGCGGGAGGAAAATGAAGGGGGACGGATTCTTCGCAGGAGGTCACCAACGGCATCAAACTTCACAGATGACGACTGGAAAATCGACGTGGATACAAGGGTGATCCAACTTGATGATTCCCTATAGAAAAAAATTTGTAATAAAACATTAGAATGACAAGCTGCGATAACGATAATTCAATGTAATTCAAACAAACGTTCGCAAAACACTCCCGTGCTGATTTACCTGAGGTATGAGATTCTTGTGGATTCGTTTTAGTTTGGATTTCTTGCGGCCATTTTTCGTTACTACTGTTTCTTCGTAAAACTCGTGGGCCAGGTCGCCATCCTCATCGAAGTACAAAGAGCTTAAAAACATGAATACAAGTTTAAACATACATATGCAAAGTATAATACATTTTACAAAGGCCTGTTCACACCAAGAATGATAACTACATTAGCGTTCACACCAACGCACAATAACATGTGTTTTTGTCATCTGCCGCTTTAAATGGTTGAGTTCGTAAAAGCAGGATTGCTTCTGATTGGCTGTCAATGATTATGTCGTTCATCAGCAGGGGAAAAAAACTCATTCTGAAAGTGATTCCAACAATTTCGTTCCTCTGTGTCATTATTGTTATAACTATGGTGCCTCGGAGATGTAGAATATTAAAACTTTATAGGTATAGTTATTGCTCTTGGTCTGAAAAGCCTTAAAGGTAGGGTATGTGATTTTTCAAAAACACTTTAGAAAACTGATTCGGGCCGAATCGCAAAACAAACTTGTAGTCAATCAGCAATAATGGGCGTGTCTACTCGTGATGTGGAGGAGAGAGCGTTCAGTGCATGGGACGGATATTAGCCGAGCCGAGCGACAGAAAGATAGAGATGGCGGATAAAAAACTAAAGAGGAAAACGTCTGCGGAAGGATAAGGCAAGAAGTAGGACCCGTGTAAATATCGGATCAGCTTTCCAGCGCTGGAGAGAACTCAAGGAGCGGAGGCCTGCGATCGGATGCCGAGGTTGCTTTGTTTCTTCTCGATAGGTGAGTAACACCGTGTCTACAACAGCTAAAGTCTGCCTACACTGGCCGCGATCAAACGACCGTTGAAAACCATTTGAAATGTGTGTCAGCACGTCATAAATAGAACCCGGCAGCAGTTTTCTGTCGGGATTTGTTACGCCACGCTGCTCACGTCCGTAGACGCGGTGTAACATTGGTTTTGCTTTGTTTCACAGAACTAATCGTTGCCTGGGTTGCGTACGTATATGTGGGGCGGAGCTATCAAAATAGGGGCAAGACCCTTTTGGGGTAGGGGCGTGTTTGTTTTGGTGATTTCAAATATCAACATTGGCTACCAGAAATCACTTACTCTGCCTTTAATGGGATTTTTTTTCCAAACATTTTTCAATGTAAACATGCACTAGATGGATGTGTTTTGTATTGCAACATGTGACAACAATTATTTAATATAGACTTTTATGGAATTATTTATATTGAAACATTTAATTTGTAGAATTTTTTTGCATATATATAATAATAAGGTCACTTCATTTTTAAAGAAAATATATAATATAAGTTTAAGATTTGGAGACAAATATTCTATTTTCCCATATAAACAGTACCAACAATGGCATTACAACATTGTGTATTCTACAGAAAAATGTATTCATAATTTGTATTTTTTATTTTTTTATTGGTTATGCATATCAGTTGCCAGACACTTAAACATAAATCAGTTGACCTCTAATGAAAAATCTGTATTTTCTTAATTACATTTTAAAGATCTACTATTAAATAAATAAATAAAAGGGTTTTAAGTTTTTGTAGTAGTTGCGTATGAGTCCCTCAGTTGTCCTCAGTGTAAAAAAAAAGGATCTCAAAATCATACAGTCATTGTTGCAAAGGGTTCAAATATGCAAAAGATGCTGGAAAACCAAAGAATTTGTGGGACCTGTAGGATTTTTCTGAAGAACAGCAGGCAGTTTAACTGCTCAGGACAAACAAGAGACTTCAAATTCAATTACTATTTTCTCTTGTGGGCTATATGTTAACATCTTTTATGTGAAATATCTTATTCAGGTCAGTACTAAATAAAAAACATCATACGCATTTTTTATGAACCCTCTTATCTTGGTAAAATAATTAACATTTTGCAGATACTACAAATTTTATATTGTACATAGAGAATTTTTGTATTTATTTAGTAAATAGTCATGAAATAAGTGGAGTAATGTATAGTCAGCCCGTCGTTATTGCAAAATAAAACCTGATCACTCTGTCAAGCTTGATTTTGCAATAATGTATCCTAGTTAGTGTACTTTATCCTTTACTTAACACTAAAGGTTCAGTTACCTCAATGACTGTGAAAACGCTACTTTCAAACTCAAGAATGTGTGTTTTTCAGATGATCAGAATCAGAATGAGCTTTATTGCCAGGTATGTTTACACATACGAGGAATTTGTTTTCGTGACAGAAGCTTCCACAGTGTAACAGAATGACAGTGACAGAACAAAAACTAAAAAATAGAAAATAAATAAGGAATAAAAATATATAAATTGACAATTGTATGTGCAGGTATATTACAATAGACAGTTTTGTATGAACAGGTATATTATGTGCAAATTTGAGGTGTAGACTATGAGTGTAGACTTTAGACTTTAGTCTACACTAGTGTAGACTAAATGATCTGTTTCTTGTTGCCAGTGTATCTGGCACGGCGGTCCAGTCATGCTGTCTGAAATCAAGTCACACGCCAGGAGCTGTGGTTATATTTACCTCCTCCTGGTAAACACGAAAGGCGTGGCGTTTCGGATGCTCCGCACCCGGGCCAGGCTCTGCTCTTGGCCGTCTTTAGCAGGCTCATCTCCACCACCTGAACCTGAGAACGGCCAGTAGCCTTTACCTTTAGACCCGCTGCCGCCCATCATAGGCTGCAGAGCATTCTCCTCCTGCTCGGGTCACACTCGGGACGCCCGTACAGCTCTGCAGGAAGACACAATAAACGGTTATTGAACTCATACTGTTAAATATTGACATATTTGATGTCATGAATCTGATAATGTCAGTCATGATGAAATATGGCTACTTTTTATGACATGGGAAACCTGTGAGCTTTGCTTTCCCACACAAAGCTTTTATTAAAGGAAATTCATTCTAAATTGTCATAATTTCTTAATAATGTGACATTTTACATAATATTTTATGTAACAGAAATTTTCACCTCAGCATTAGTATAGCATTGTAAAACATGACAGATTGTGTTTGACAGCCAAATAACTTGGCAAAAACAAGATTTAAATGTCTTAGACTTAATTAATAAAACAAAAGTGCATATAAGTATTATATAATATTTAATTTTCTGGTAGTCTAAATTGATGTAGCTTTCATGCTAATACGGCTAACATCATATTGTCCTACAACGTTTGAGTTTATAACATAACATTATTCACATGTATAACGATGACACTTACTTGAATGTAGTCTCCTGATGTTAAATGAAGCAGGGAAGTGGAAATAATGCGAATTAACGCCGGTTTGAACAGATTTATTGAGTGTGTAAAGTCACTCACAAACGAACCGCTGCAGCAGATCAGAGTGAATCCAGACACGCTCAGCCGCTCCGGCTGAAACCGGAAACTACATGTAGCGCACGTCGGTGAGGAGAATGGACAGAATAAAAGTTCAGGATTTTATAGAATACAAGTCTTTTTTTTTTTCTTAATCAAATTTATTATGACATTTCATTTTATTGTCGCTTGATTTTTATTTTTAAAAAGCCATTATATAATCAAAACGAAAGATTTTGAGACTTATTTTTACATAAGATAAGCACCCAACAATGGAATCACAACGCTATGTATCGAACACAGAAATGTATCGCGTATACTGTGCACATACATTACTGATTTGATTTTTTTTAAAAGTCAAAACTTATTTTAAAAATGGTTGGGCATATCAGTTATCAAACAATTAAACATGATTGCTTTCTTAATCACATGCTGGCACTGTGAAGTATTCAACAGCAGAACTTTTCTCAAACAGAAAATGTCTCGAAAACTAAATTATTTCCCTTTGCATTTATGTAACAGAAGTGCTGCTTTCAGTGCTTAAAGTTTCATCATTATTATTAAATGTAATTAATTACATTTATGTTTTTAACTTAATGGTTTAATTGAATGGCTCCTGCACACAACATAAACAGTCATTTCAAAGGGGAAATATTGTATTTAATTTCATTTCATTTACAGTGAATATCCAATATATACATGGGTGCTTCAATATCTGACAAGTATTGTATCACTAAATGGTGTTATTTAAAAGAATCTTTTTTTCCCTATTACATGTATAAATGATGCTAAAATACTCTATAATCTGCTTTGATGTATTTCATTCACCACAGACCAACAATCTGTGGCTCACACTGGAATGATGTCACTCCACATCTGGATCTACAGCTACGACTGCAGCATTTCTTCCAGTCAGTTAATGTCACACTCCTCTCACGCTCACCAGTCACGCTTAAACACACACTACTCCTGTCTCTCACTCTCATTTCCCTTTCACTTCTGACCCGTCTCATGTCCAGAGCAGGACAAAGGGTTCTTCCACACACTCTTTAGACTCAAACAGTATTTTTCCTTCTTGTTTTCACTGTTTCTGAGGTATAAGAAGCAGCTTGTTTCAGCCCGGCGTGCTGAAGTTCTTCAGAGCTTCTTTCATCTTGTCTCTGGCCAGAGTGTAGCGCCGCACGATCTGCCGCACGTGATCCTCCTCCTCCCGCTTCAGGATGCGCAGGAAGTTCTGGAGTTCAGGAAAACTGAACGCATCCCACTGCCAGAAGAAACAACAACATCTTGTTCATCCCTCAAATGTGCGTATATGCCTTTAAAAAATATTGTGCATATTTAAATTGGTATTTTTTCAGAGGACTTCCAGTCAGAAGGTTATTTACTCACATTAACTTCCCCCGTTTCATTCTCTTTAAGGACTAAACTGAGGACTTGCTCGTTGGGTCCAGCACACAGGCGCAGGAAAAGCGGATGTTCGCCATCTGCTAACTTCCTTAAGTACACTAAAAAGAGAAAGAAAACATGAAATGTATTATTTGTTAACGATGTATTTATTGTTTCCTGTAAGAATCAATGTAGAGAAGATGTCAGAATAACTAGGAGTGGTCTCCACACCTTGATTCTGTCGTTCACTGCGTTCAAACAGTGAGAACTTGGCCGGATTGTCCACCACAGTGAATTTCTTCAGCAGGGCTTCGATGACCTCTCTGGCCCGCGTGCTGGAGCTGATGTGCAGGTGTTTGACCGTGTCTCTGGGCAGGTAGAATGAGGTGTGGTGCTTCAGTGCTTTGTCTTCCTGACAATCGCCATCCCGTCCCGAGGAGGAGGACGTGCTCCGTGGAGGAGGGAGAGACACGGGCCGGGCCAGCTTGAACTGGACCTTTATGAAGCCAGTGTACGATCCATCACGGTTCTGATGGGGAGGACCAGAAACATTTTTAGTTACACTCTGAAGCTTAGCACTTACAGTAAATACCACAAATATGCTGCATATAAGTGAAACTACTATAATACTATGTACATTATATTATATTTATACATTATTATATGTATTACGATACAAACACCGCAAATAAATATATACATATACATACATAATAATATAATGTATAATGTATTATTAATATAATTATACTCCAGGCATCACTTATATAGATTTATAATAACATTATGTATATTATAATATATGTATAATTTTGTTTTATTAAATTGCTAAAAGTAATAAATACATATTTTTATGAATTTATATATAAATATACTATGCTATATATGTTTAGAAATTTTGTTATTGTATGAACAAAGAGATTATATAATAAATTATATATATATATATATATATATGTAAATTATGTATTACTATTTTTTAAATAAATTATGTATTTTATATATGAGAAATAGTATTCTATATTATTATATTATATAATTATTTTATATTTAAATAAAAAAATTAAATTATTTGGTAGAACAAACTGTATATGTATACATAAAGGATATATATATATATATATATATATATATATATATATATATATATATATATATATATGTGAGATATATATATGAATTTATATATAAATATACTATGCTATATATGTTTAGAAATTTTGTTATTGTATGAACAAAGAGATTATATAATAAATTATATATATATATATATATATATGTAAATTATGTATTACTATTTTTTAAATAAATTATGTATTTTATATATGAGAAATAGTATTCTATATTATTATATTATATAATTATTTTATATTTAAATAAAAAAATTAAATTATTTGGTAGAACAAACTGTATATGTATACATAAAGGATATATATATATATATATGGTAATATATGACATTACTATATATAATTATAATTTATTATTATTATATTATAATTTTATAAACAAATTTTTTCTTTATAAGTGTTTTTATTATATTAACTAATAGATTATATAATAAATTCAAGATTTTATATAATTTCTAGATTACTAAAATTACAAAAAATGATTAGTCAGATTTTATTTGTTAGAATATATAAATATCATTTTGATAATATTTCACATTTTTAAATTAACAAACGGCAAAAAAAAACAGTATGATATTTTGTAACACTTTATTTTAAGGTGTCGTTGTTACACGTTTCATGTACTTCCTATTACAATAACAATAATTTTGCATAATTACATGCAAGTAACCCTAAAGCACCGTTCACACCAGCGAACAATAACGTCCGTTTATTCTAAGCGCACACCTGTCTGTCGCTTTAAATTCTCGAGCTTGTGACAGCAGGATGGATTCTGATTGGCTGTCAATGTTTGTATCATTCATCCGCTGGAAAAAATTGCTCTGGAAGTGATTTCAATGATCTCTGTGCCTTTATCGTTATAGCTGTGGTGTGGACTCTGCTATTCTTTAACATTGAGAATGATTTTTAGAACTATATCTTTATAGTTTTCTTTAGAGTTATCGTGCTCGGTGTGAACGGGCCTTAAGCCGAACCCTTATCCTAACCATAACCATATAGGAAGTACATGTAGTTAATTAATATCACTCAGTACTTAAATGTATTATTACACTGGAACAAGGACACCTTCAAATAAAGTGTAACCTATATTTACATATTTAACACTGAAAGGTTTCTTTACCAGAACCATGAAGAGGTTACTGTTGACCTGAGCATTGTATTCTTTCACTTTCTGTTGTATTTCACTGAGGGACAGCTCCTGTTTCCTGCAGTCCACTGGCTCATCCTGCGGGACAAGAAGACAGTGTGATGCGTCACATGACCACAAGAGGGCGGCAAAGAAACCTCAAGAGACAGTGGCTGATGTATTCCTCAAGATATGACATTTACATTTAGACATTTAGCAGACACTTTTATCCAAAGCCACTTACAAATGAGGACAATGGAAGCAAGCAAAATCAACAAAAGAGCAATGATATGCAAGTGCTATAACAAGTCTGTTAGCTAAATGCAGTACACATAGCAAGTTTTTTTTTTATTATATAATAAATAAAAAGAAAACAGATAGAATAGAAAAAGAATAGAGCAAGCTAGTGTTAGAGGCCTTTTTTGCTTTTGTTAATTGTATAAGAAATAAAAACAAAACAGATAGAATACAAAAAGATTAAGTAAGTGTTCGTTTTTTTTTTTAAAAGAAAACAAGCAGTAAGTGAATAGAGTGCAAGTGTAAAAGGGACACGTTTTTTTATAGAATTAGAATAGAGAGTTCTAGAGTGAGAGGGTCAAATAAAGGTGGAACAGATGTGTTTTTAGTCAATTCTTGAAGATGGGTAAGGACTCAGCTGCTTGGATTGATTTGGGCAGGTCATTCCACCAGGAGGGAACAGTTAATGAAAAAGTCAGTGAAAGTGATTTTGTGCCTCTTTTAGTTGGCACAAGAATACGCTGTTCACTTGCAGAACGCAAGCTTCTAGAGGGCACATAACTCGGAAGTAATGAATTTAGGTAAAGGGGTGCAGAGAAGATGTGAAAACTTGATCAATTGTCCTAAACACTGATATTTATGGGTTTTTCTGAGATACAAACCAATAAGGATCAGACTTAGAAGAACTCTGACAAAATCAGTCCGACTTTTATGCAACTTTATTTAACAAGAATAGAGCAGAACAATCGCAGTCTGACTCTGAGGCATAAAGTGGGTTTGAAATAGTCTTTCAGATCCAGCTGGATGCCTTTACCCACACTCACAGAGAAAACAACCCTCCCTCAGCCAGAAATAGCAGACAGGAAGTGGAAACACACACACACATTGTTCCACACTCACTCACATTCATGTCGACTCTAAATGCTTTCAGATTTCAGTCAGTCCATTACCTCTGAAACTTCACACGTATAAAATCTTCCTAAATTTGTGCGGGAAAAAATTATTCCTACATTTGAGAGCCAGCTATTTTGTTTTAAGTGGTTTTATTTATCATATATTAAGTATTTATTATATTTAATAACTATTAAATTAACAAGTTACTATTTAAATATTGTAAAAATCAATTTATTTTGTCCTTTTCACATTTATATGGTATCTTTTTTTTTTGTAAAGCTGTACTAAAGTACCATATAAATTGAAATAAATATTAATTTAAGTAGTTAATAAATATGTCATTTAATAAATATATAATAAACACGTACTCTAGGCCTATAATAAATAAAATTACTGTTTTTATCTAAGACGAACTCCACAAATAGTTTGGTGCTTTGCACCACTAAAACAATACATAAAGTGTTTCATTGATGCCACATAAATAAAACTAAATCTGGTCCAGTTTTATCTCTGAATAAAAAAGAATCTGGTTTCATGAATAGTAATGAAGGTTTAATTAAGAATCAAGTCTTTATATTGATTCTGTGCTATGAAGAGACATGAACAGACTGCAGTGATGCTTTGATTATTCACTAAGAGCTACTCAGCATGACATCATCTAAAGAAGAGGAAACCCCCCCCCAGCATGCCTCACGCACACACACACACACACTCACATACACACTCTCTCTCTCTCTCACACACACACACACACACACACTCTCTCTCTCTCTCTCTCACACACACACACACTCTCTCTCTCTCACACACACACACACTCTCTCTCTCTCTCTCACAAACACACTCACTCACACACATATATATAAGTTTAAAATATTATATAAAAAGACAATATATATATATATATGATTAGATTCGAACTACTGATTATACTTTTTAATAACAATATTAAATTTTAACTTTTTAATACATTACTGAAATGTGTTCTCGAGTTCGTGAGTGGATCAGAAGTAACGTTAACTTAAGCATCATTTAAAATAAACACGCACGCGCGCACGCACGCATTTCCGTTAGTTCAGTTTCTCCCGTTCAAACTGGACTAGAAAGTCGCGAAGCCGCCAAAAAAACGGCAAAATAACACACAATGACGGTTAATATTGTATTTTGTACGATCATTAACCGCTGTCTTACTTTTTCCTTGCGTCTTTTGGTCTTTCTGAGCGAGGTGCGCGCGGTGTAGAACAGCTCGAGCTCGGGCTCGGAGTCGCTCTCGCTGCAGTATCCGCTGCTCGCGCTGCTGCCCCACGTCATGTCCAACCGCTCGCAGTCCGTCATTATTATCACCGGTTACCGAAACCGAGAACTTCCGCTGTGTCTGAGGAGGATGATGTGGCTGTCTGTGTCTGACCGACCTCGTGCAACCGGGACGCAACCGTCAGGCGTGATTCCAAACCCCACCCTTCCGCTGAGCTCCGCCCCTCGCACACAGGCTCCTCCCCCAATCCAGTCCTGCCCCTCCCCCTGAAACCCCGCAGAACAATGGAAGATAGATTGCCGTTTAAAACATGTATAAAATACCGTTTCTAAATATTTTCTAACCAATAAAAATATAATTACACCTACATATAATTATATAACTATTATAAAAAATTACGTACATTAATATGTAATTTGTAATATATTAAAAATATATAATATATTTTAAATAGTGTTTATAATAGTAAATAATATGAATATATTTTAAATAATAATAATTATTATTATTATTATTGTTGTTGTTGTTGTTATTATATCCAATATTAGCAATTTGCTAATCTGCATAAAATTCTATAATAATTTTCAAAAGCTACATATAGTAACATGTAATGTTTCTAACATTTATTTTAAATAGTACATTTGTAATAGTTAATAATAGTATAAATGTACTTTAAATACATAAACACTATCAATCATATAAAATGTATATTAGTAAAAATAATAATAATAAAATCAATAATTATCTACAATATTACCAATTCACATGCAAACACTCAGTACGACAAAAAAGCCATGCAACAAACAATATCGCTACAGTGGGCAAATAAAAATAATATTACATCTACATATAATTTACTGTACCATACTGGTAAAAAAAAAATGTATAGCCTGAATGCACTGTAAGTCGCTTTGGATAAAAGTGTCTTCTAAATGCATAAAAGTAAATGTAAATATAGAATTATACATGAATTATAAAAATAATTACAAACAATAATATTTGTAATACAAATATATAACATTTATTTTAAATATGTGTGTACCCTTATGTATATAAAAGGTATATTTAATCATAATAATAAATAATAATACTTATATATCAATAATAATAATAATAATAATTATTATTATTATTATATTATAGCCAATATTACCAATGAACAAACATTTGATATGACAGAAAAGCTGTGCAACAAACAAATAAATCACTTAATCACTACTGCTGAAAATTAAAAATATAATTTACATATAATTATAAAATAATGAAATAAACATTACATTTAATTAACATTTACATTAAATAATACACTCATAATAGTAAATAACAGTATAAATGTATTTTACATTATTATGCATATCAAATGTATATAATAATAATAACAATAATAATAATAACAGTAATTATTATTATTATTATTACAGGCATAATTGCTGGGTTTCAGGAGGATATAATACATATATAAATATTTCATATATTCTGTGCCATCTGCATAAAATGTGCTGCTGGAAAAAGTCTTGTGAGTATTTAAAAGGATTTGAAGTATAAGAAAGACCATCACGCAAATGTTGCCAAATGAGATTTTAAGATGATTTTCCACATTTGTAATGAGATAAGAGCTCCATTGTGAAGCACCACTGATTTGAGCTGATTAGTTCATTCACCCAGCTGTCAGACCTCCACCCTCCCCCGTATCACTCTCACACCATTACTGAACACACACTCACTCACACTGAAAATCAGTGGCAGAGCCCTCCTTCACTGTGACTATAACCTTACATTATTATGTAAACAATAGCTAATTATAAACCAAATATCCCATGCAACTTTAAATATATAGACATGGTTAATAAATTCCACATTTTCAGAAAACGTAAAAAAATAAAGCAATCTAAGAAGTCGGGATAGTTGATGTATTTACATTTCAAATGCTAAAATGTAAGCAGCTGCTCCTCTGCGGCGCTGTCGTAAATTGTGCGCGTCACGGCGTGTGCAGAACGGTAATAAACCCGAGCTAATGGCATATGGTGCATTGATCGTCTAGCGACAGATGACAGGGTGGAACAATTTAATTATGTTTAAATGTAACGCCTGCGCACGTCTCTGATTTACATTTGCTAGTAAACTCTCCTCTCTAGTACTGTTAGTAGCTCACTCACCACATTAGTGTCCGTCTCGATCGTGTCCTCGCAGTAGTTTAGCTGTTTGCTGACGGCGTCGCAGTTCAAGCTGCAGTCCAGTTGAATGAAGGGTTGACAGCGGTAGTGACAAGTGTAATTACAGTCTAAAAAACACAAATGTTCATTCACAAACGGAAACAACAAATACTTTGAAATTAAGCTGTTTTGAAGAATATGGGTAAAGAAAATGCTGACGGTAGCCATTGACTTCTATAGTGTGGAAAATAATACTATGGAAACCAATGGCTACCGTCAGCTGTTTGGTTGCCAACATTTTTCAAAATATCTTCTTTTGTGTTCAACAGAAGAAAGAAACTCATACTGGTTTGAAACGTGAGGATTGAGTAAATGATGACAGAATATTATTTTTTGGGTGACTGTCCCTTTAAATACAGTTCTCCATTCACAGAGCTACAGTTTAAGAGATCAAATGTCTGTTTTTGGTGGCACAAACTGAACCTTTGACAGAGAGGTCAAGCGTTTCCAGTCCAGAACGGTCTGTGAATATACAGCGCTACCTGCTGGTCATGCTGATGTATATTCTGGGTTACTTGATGAATAAATCATTCATCTGTGGTCTGGTTTTGACTGACCCATTTTTCTCAAGGCCTTACAAAGTGTAAAAACAATGCTGTTTATGATCGTTTTAATATTTGATCACCTATTACGAAGAAAGAGAAAAACAGAGAAAACTATATTTGTACCTTTTCTGATGAAAATTATTTATGCATTTATTTATTTTCTCTTTACTATTTTTGTTCTTTATTTGCTATATTGTTTCTGTTCTGTTATTTGTTTATGCAGTTTTTTTTACTTGAAATACATTTGAAGTCAGTTATCTGCATGCCATTCATTTATTTATTAATTTTTCATAATGAAACAATTCAATTAAACACACAATTCAGGTATTAAAGTATTTTATTAATTATTTACTATGCATTTATTTTAGTGCTGTCAAATAATTAATCGCATCCAAAATAAGCTTTTTTTCTATAATATGTGTGTGTACTGTGTATATTTATTATGTATATAAGACACACACATACAGTATATATTTTGAAAATATTTACATGTATATATTTATATTCATATAATTTAGATTATATAAATATATTTAATATATAAACATAACATATTTTTCTTAAATATATTCTGTATGTGTGTGTATTTATATATACATAATAAATATACACAGTACACACACACATATTATGTACACAAAAACTTTTATTTTGGATGCGATTAATCGCGATTGATCATTGCCCAGCACTAATTTATTTATAGATTTACATTTATGTTTTAATTCATGCATTAGTATTAATACATAATAAAACTAAAATTAACTGCATGTATTTTAACATCTAATCTGTATAAGGTAATTTAATAAAATTTTTGTATTTATGCATTTAAAGTATTTATATGCTTATGCGGAGTATTTATTTGCTATGTATTGTGACTTACTGACCATAAATAAACTGATGACATTATTGATTGATTTGCTGTTTACTTTCCTCTTAAATTTCTTAATCAGATCACAGAGACAGAACAACAACACCCGGACTCTGTTTTAATCATTCTCGGGGACTTTAATAAAGCCAATCTCTCCCGTGAACTGCCAAAATACAGACAGCACATCACATGTCCCACCAGAGACAGTAATATATTGGATCACTGTTACACTACAATAAAGAATGCATATCGCTCCGTCCCATGGGCAGTTTTGGGGCTCTCTGATCACTGTTTAGTTCATCTAATACAGACCTACAGGCAGAAACTGAAATCAGCTAAACCTGTATTAAGGACTGTAAAAAGATGGACTAATGAAGCAGAGCAGGATTTACAAGCTTGTTTTGACCTCACTGATTGGAGTGATTTTGAAGCTGCTGCCACCGATCTGGACGAGCTCACAGAGACCGTAACATCTTATATCAGTTTCTGTGAAGACATGTGCATTCCTACCAGGACTCACTTAACTTACAACAATGACAAACCATGGTTCACTGCAAAACTCAGAAAGCTCCGTCAGGCCAAAGAAGATACTCACAGGAAGGGGGATAATGTCTTGTATAAACAGGCTAAATACACACTGGAAAAGGAGATCAGAGTGGCAAAGAGGAATTATTCTGGAAAAATAAGGACTCAGTTCACTTCCAGCGACTCGGCATCAGTGTGGAAAAGTCTAAAAGAAATCACCAACTACAAGACACCATCCCCCAACACTGTGGAGAATCAACACCTGGCAGACGATCTGAACGAGTTCTACTGCAGGTTTGAAAAAACACCCCACACCCGCCCTGAACACCTCTCCACACAACCATTCACACCTCCAGCAACCCCCCTCTCCCCCACACCTGCAATTCAGATCAGCGAAGAAGAGGAGCGCCAGGTCTTCCGGAAGCAGAAAAGGAGAAAAGCACCAGGCCCAGACTGTGTTACACCAGTCTGTCTGAAATCCTGTGCTGACCAGCTGGCCCCCATCTTCACACAGATCTTCAACAGATCACTGGAGCTGTGCGAAGTCCCTTCATGCTTCAAACGCTCCACCATCATCCCCGTCCCAAAGAAACCCAAAATTACTGGACTTAATGACTACAGACCTGTGGCTCTAACGTCTGTGGTCATGAAGTCTTTTGAAAGACTGGTGCTGGCCCACCTGAAGGACATCACTGGACCCTTGCTGGATCCTCTTCAGTTTGCCTACAGAGCAAACAGGTCTGTGGACGATGCAGTAAACATGGGACTGCATTATGTTCTGCAACATCTAGACAGACCAGGGACTTATGTGAGGATCCTGTTTCATCCCAAACCTCCTCCTGCCCAAACTAACTCACTCTCCGTGCCCACCTCCGTCTGTAAGTGGATCACCAGCTTCCTGACAGGCAGGCAGCAGCTAGTGAGGCTGGGAAAATACACATCCAGCACCCGTACGATCAGCACTGGAGCTCCTCAGGGTTGTGTTCTCTCTCCACTGCTCTTCTCCCTGTACACCAACGACTGCACATCTAAAGACCCCTCTGTCAAGCTCCTGAAGTTTGCAGACGACACCACACTCATCGGCCTCATTCAGGACGGTGACGAGTCTGCTTACAGACAGGAGGTCGAGCAGCTGGCTGTCTGGTGCAGTCTCAACAACCTGGAGCTCAACACGCTCAAAACTGTGGAGATGACCGTGGACTTCAGGAGAAACCTCCCTGCACTCCCCCCACTCACCATCTTGGACAGCACTGTGACTGCAGTGGAGTCATTCAGGTTCTTGGGCACCACAATCTCTCAGGACCTGAGTGGGACACTCACATTGACTCCATTGTGAAAAAGGCCCAGCAGAGGTTGTATTTCCTTCGCCAGCTGAGGAAGTTCAACCTGCCACAGGAGCTGCTGAAACAGTTCTAATCCACCATCATTGAATCTGTCCTCTGCACTTCTATAACTGTCTGGTTCAGCTCAGCTATAAAAATCTGACCTCAGAAGACTACAGAGGGTAGTCCTGACTGCTGAGCAAATCATTGGTACAACCCTCCCTTCTCTCCAAGATCTGTACTCATCCAGAGTGAGCAAAAGGGCTGGCAAAATCACTCTGGACCCCTCACATCCAGCACACTCCCTCTTTGAACTGTTGCCATCTGGTCGACGCTACAGAGCACTGAGCACCAGAACGACCAGACACAGGAACAGTTTCTTCCCTCAGGCAATCCATCTCATGAACACTTAACAATAACTGTGAAACACACACTATTTATTCACTCATATACTTATTTATCGAACACTCATACACTCATAGTCTACACCTCAAATTTGCACATAATATACCTGTACATACAAAACTGTCTATTGTAATATACCTGCACATACAATTGTCAATTTATATATTTTTATTCCTTATTTACTTGTTCTATTTTTATTTTTATTATCTGTGTTTTTTGTTATGTCACTGTCATTCTGTTACACTGTGGAAGCTTCTGTCACGAAAACAAATTCCTCGTATGTGTAAACATACCTGGCAATAAAGCTCATTCTGATTCTGATTAACCACGTCTTTACAACACACACCCACACGATCTCTGTCCAACATAAGACGTTTTCTAAACTGTCCGTTTCCCTGTCTAAACATCCTTTTCCTATTGGCTTATGCTCTCTGAGGGCCAGATTGTCTTGACAGCAGCAGAAGACAGATATGGCAGTGGAAATGGTCTCGATTATCTCCTAATGACTCACGTGTGCAGCGGAGGCTCTGGTGGTACAGGCCCCAGATGAACTCTCCGCAGAGGTCGCACCAGCTCAGCTGCGTCTGTCTGCAGGGCTGGAATTCATGTCCCCATCCCGGTTTACACGTCAGCCAGTCGGGGTCCTCCAGACGCACGCGCTCCCCCACCATCCGCACCACCTTCTCTTTGCTCCACCTTTCTAGAGTGGGCCCATCGCGGGCCGGAGGGCCGCTAGGGGGTGCTAACTCGATGCGGTCATCTGGAGTCAAGTCCTGCAGTTCAATAAGCTCACATTTTGCCATATTGGGAACACAGGAGGCTGCAAAGCATGGCTCAGTAGGTCATGGGAGATGATTTATAACTTCAGACCACATCAGAGCGATCCTGTTTACGCCAAACCAGGCCCACAGACTTCGGGTCTGGCTCTGATGTGTTTGCATATCCAGGCTTAGAACAAACATGGATCACTCATGTCGATCCTACAGTCTTAATATAAAAGAGATGATGATTTTTTGATGAGTTTTCAGAACGATGTCAGTTCTCAAATCAGTTTTCATCTGGCTCAATCTGAGGAAAAACAACAGAGATTAGATTATGCTCTATATTGTGGTTCTGTATGATTACAGCAAATGTGGACAGTTATAATCTCCCTGATCTTCAGAGGGCTCCATTAGAATTAAATGTTTAGTCTGTCTCCTTTAAACATCAGACAGCAAGTCTACAAATGGGAATAAATGTGGATTTAACATTCCAGTGGGTTTGTGCAAACGAACCTGTCCTTTACAAAACCACTTGACAACATCTATCTGGAGGCTGATCAGTATGCGTGAGGAGGGATATTGCACTCAAGGGTGTTTTGGACCATTTTTGTTGTAGGGCACCTCTTTTGGCTACTGTCCTAATCCAGAGAACGGGCCTGAACAACCAACCATGAACAGAAAGAGGCATAAAACTGGGTCACAAAAGCATAGCAAATAAATAAGTCATAAAATAGACAAATATAGCGAAGACTAGATAAGAACAGAATAGAATACCGGATAAAGATTAGATCTGAAAGCATGTGCAACTGGCAAATTACTTGGGAAATAATGCAGATAATTATCTTAAAGAATAAGCAAATAAATAAATGCACCAATAAATGCGTGACTACTTACATAAATGTTTAAATCTATAAATACATGCTTAAAAATAATAATTAAATTAATAAATACATTTTAAATTTAATTCATGTAATTAAAATGAATAAATGAGTTAATAGAATACAGATTAGGTACTAAAATGTGACTTCAAGTGCATTTACTGCATAAATAAAACTAATTCATACATAATAAATGCATAAACAAATCAAGAGAATAGAATACAATATAGGAAATAAATCAACAGGATAAGAAAATAAATCAAAGCATATACACATACATACTAGAAATCTATCAATACAACAACCAGATAAAAACGAATGTGAAAATGTGT
This sequence comes from Sinocyclocheilus grahami, assembly GCF_001515645.1. Classification (NCBI taxonomy): domain Eukaryota; kingdom Metazoa; phylum Chordata; class Actinopteri; order Cypriniformes; family Cyprinidae; genus Sinocyclocheilus; species Sinocyclocheilus grahami. Next base: position 521,344 of record NW_015505266.1, on the reverse strand, counting down.
AGTAGCTATTAATTGCAGACAAATAACACCCAGGAAAAACAAACAAATCAACAAATGTAAGGAAATAATCTCTAACAGATTAGATTAGCAATTTGACGTCATTGAGAAAAAGCCTACAAACTTCGGAAAGCACGTCTATAATTTGTCAGTTAAAGTCAGATTACAGTTTCACTCGTATTTGGACCTCTTGTAGTAACTGTTTAAGAAGACAAACCTACCTTAAACCAAAGCAAGTGACTTTTAACGCTCAGATTGACAGTAAACGCGTCTCAAATCAAGCGTAATCTGCGCGCGCGACGCGTGTTTGAGAGCAGATCACGCAAATGATTGCGCAAAACTGAGACAACGTCTTCCGTTACGCTCAAGGCTGAAGTGAAAATGGTCCTCCACCGGCAGCGAGATGTTTCCTCAGATGTTTTCTCGTGATTCGCAGCTGTTAGTTTCTCCTCTGAACGCGCACCTTGTCCGACGCGACCGCTAGTGTGCGTTTCTGCGCATGCGCCGTAGACTCAGATTAACGCTTAATCCGGCGCGATCCGTCCTAGTTTGAGCGGACATCGTTTCCTGAAACATTTGGTGGACCCTCGGGTCTTATAACGCGAACCCCCGCCTGTGGCAAGGCTGTGGGTCTATTTACACTGACCTTGTTTAAAATTAAACTCGTTCTTAAAGGGACAGAGCAGCTAAAAAAATGATTCACTCTCACATCATTCTTTCCTCTGAGGAACAAAAACAAGATTCTATAACGCAGCACTTTCCCATAAAAGCGCTCCAAACAACTTGTATGCTATGTATATTAAGTCACACGGTAGGTTTGTGCACGGAACAGACTAAAGTTTACGTCGTTTTTGACAAATCTTCCGACTTTTGCTACAGAATTATGCATACGTGTTGGATATGACCTTAAGAAACCGAAAAATGGCAAATTAGACGATCAGTTCCCATTTTCCCATGTGAAACTTTCTGTGCAGTGACTGTATCGAAATCTAGTGCACTTGATGTAGTTGGCAGACGTCCGTAGGCTTGATCGCATTCTCTCTGATAGAGGATGTCTTCTATCATCAGGAAGGGAGGTTTGGAGACCCACAGGACGAGATAAGGAGGTTTCTGTCCTCCGGTCAGTCTGGATGAAGGCCAGCGGGTCACAGGACACAGGTCTCCAGTCATCTCATGACATTTCACTGAACAAACTCTGCTGATATGTGACTGTTACTATATTAGGGGCCAATATGCAATATTCTGATACAGAACAATGTCCAGTATGCAGTTATTCAATCTTTTAATCAAGAATATAAACTGTTTCGTTAGTATATGCATGGGTCAATGCCAAAGATGCATACTCATAAAATAGATTTGTTTCACACTGAAATTGTGAATGAATGACCCTAAAATAAAAGTGGTGTAACCATCAAGTAAACTAGTATGAAGTACTTGAGTACGCACAACATTATTACTTTTCAAATTTTCATTATTAAGTTTTCAAGGAAGGTAAAAATGCAACCGAACCCTGTATTTATTGACTGAAAATCAATACAATTAAAATAAAACATAATATAAAATAAACATAATAAATAAATCTAAATAGAAAGTACACAAAAACATACTTTTAAAGGTAAAAACATTACTGACCCCCAGTATTTATAAACAGGAAATTAAAAAAACAACGTAAAATACAAAATATTTCATCTAAAAATAAATACAAACACAAACAAGAAGGTTTATAATTGATTTATAATGAATCAATCAATATGCCTAAATAAACAAACGTATTTTCTCAAAATACAATTGCATATTGCACAGTTATATTGTATTTGATTAATAATTTTAAAAAATGGTCTAAGTTCGGGTAAAATCTACACTGACACAAATAACAGTGAACTGTGCAGGATTTAATCATTTGCAGAATCTGGAAGAAAGAAAAGTCCAGTGTGATCCGTGCAGGTCAAACCATGGAAAGACATGCATGTAAACATCAAATCCCACCTCAGCACCAGCAAAGACATTTCTAGAACAGAGGCAAACTGGAAGAAATGATTACTGTTTTTTACTATATATCAAATTCTTGAATCATGTGTTTAGACTTATTTAAATGTCTTTTAAATATCCTATAAATTATATAGGCCTACACTGTTAAAAATGTATTGTAATTTTACAGGAATTTCCTGGCAACTAATTGCCGTGAATTGTGCCGTTAAATAACAGTAATTTACTGACATCAATTTACAGTTAATTTACAGCTCTTCATTTTTACAGTATGATACTGTATTACTACCGTGGAAATTAACTCTGCTCCAATTGCTTCAAACAGTCCGAGTTGAAAATACTAGTATTCATACGGTGTCAGTAATGTGAACTTATTTCATTCGAGTCCATTAAGAAGAGATATTTCATAGTATAAAACTACAAACACTTTAAATAACTACAAACATGTCTTTAACTCAAATCATTGCAGTTCATCATCAGCTATAGCACACATGTATGTGTTGAAGCACTTAACAAAAAGATCATCGCTGCTTAGGCAACTGCACAGTTACTGTCTTTAAATAAAGCTTTAAATAAATGCAGGCTCTACTCTCCTGACTCACAAAACTACATTAAACTACCAGGTCTCTCTTGAGCAAAAACACATCGATACAGTTCAGTTCAATATTTACTCTTCTTATCAGTTCATGACTTTGCATAACTGTTTTCTGTGGACCTTCACTAAAATTTCAGTAAAAATAACTTTTTTCCCTTTGGTTAATCTGACTGTTAAGTTTTACAGTAAATTGCTGTTATTTCCTTTTCTGCAGAAGGCTACTTTCTCGAAAACAACAAATTTTACCCAGAATGCATTGTTTGTTTTACTGTTGTAATGAAAAAACAGGATGTTACTGTCAGAATATGGCCGTTTTTTACAGTAATTTTTTACAGTGTACATATAAATAAAAAATGTTTGTATGCACAAAAGACTAATGACATCATAAGTGCAAGAAATGCATAAACACGAGCATGTAATAATACATTACAAAAAGTAAATATATATTTTGCAATATAATTAAAAAGTACTGATATGATGAATTTAAAAATGGCCTAGCGACGCCCATGCGCACAAACCCTACAGGACCCAGTGCCCCCCTTCCTCAAATATTATGGAAGTAAAAAAAAACACATAGTATAGGAGTCAAAATAGAACTTTAATCAAATATAAAAGTAAATAAATTGTACTACAATTGTAGCTCTAGCCAGCTACCTATGGCTATGATTTTATTAATACAGTTGTCTGATTGATTTTATAGTCTAAAGCATTCAGAAATCACGCAAAAGAAAATGAAGCAGTTTTACTACGATAAAACCATGGTTTATTTTTGTAAGGGTTGCGATGTCCGTATGTTTTTTGTTGAAGAAATTATAGAGGCTGTGTCATCTATAGCAAAAAGCTGGCCAAAAATGTAAGATTAAGTGAATATTTGAATTAAACGTTTGGCCAGTACCCTAAACAAGGGTTTGATTGTCCTGTAAGTGTAGCAGCAGCAATTACAAAGCCTTTGGCTCCCTTTGCAGGCATTTGTAATAACATCTAATGCACATAAATTGTATATTTTGTATTACATTATGTATTTTAACAGTGTTATTAACCAATCATTATTGCCTCATTGTTTTTATATAACGCATTTTAAGTAATTTTAAAGGTTGTTGTCTTAGGTCTGTTTTTATAACCACAAAAATTTTTATCTTAATACTTCTTTGTAAATGATTATTTGAAGTAACAAAACCGTGGTTAACTTGCGTATTTTTGGTGTTATTGGTGTTAAAACCATGGCTAATTTTCGTAAAGGAACGTGGAAACTCAGAGAGAATATTAGATGCGTTGGTGATGGTGAACTTATTTCCGACATTAAAACGTTATTAACGTCAACAGCAAAAAAAAAACACAGGATTATGAATGTGCCTGAAAGTGATGCACAGGGTTTTTTTTCTTTTCTCTGCGCCGGATTGCTGATGTCTTTTCACGGGCATAGATGTCCATCCATCAATTATGGATGGCACGAGGTGCCAGTGTTCGCCAGCGCAGATGCGGGAATGTTTTTGAGCAACTGGGATGGTGCCCCCCTGGGAGTTGGTGCCCTACGCAAACTGCGTACTCTGCGTATAGGGAGCGGTGGTACTGACTGAAACAGAACTTTATCAGCTGGACCAGAATTGCAAGTTACTGAGCTAGTTTTATTGTTAATTATGTATTTGTCCTTTTGCAACTACTATACTTAAAAACTAAAAAAAAAATATATATTTGTAACGTTTCATATTTTTGAAGCAGATATCTTTGGAAATGACTGAAGGCAACTATTTTTCTTAAATGCGACGATAAAAGATTGTGTTTATTAAATTATTTGTCATTGTTTTGATGTTTTTGCATTTATCAGTGCCAGTCCGCCCTTTTCTGCTCAATTAAACAATTGCAGATCATGAGAGAAAACATTTATGCCAACAAATGTTTCTTAATGATTGTAGTGTTCGTTAAAATGTTGCACAAAATCTTTTTCTGTTGAATTAAACAATCGCAGATCATGAGAGAAAACATTTATGCCTTATGACTGAATGTTTATATTATTAATAATAAATATGGTGACAATATCTTAAGCAACAAATGACAAATCATAATTTTGTTTAAATGTTGCACAAAATGTTTTTCCTGTTTAATTAAACAATTGTAGATCATTACGAAAACTTCTACCTGAAAACTTACATATTATTATTATACATAACTTAAAATATAATATTAATAAAATATTAAAATTGTAAGGAGCAAATATTTGTAAATGGCAGAGATATATATATTTTTTTAATGTAGACCATTTTTCCTGTTGGGAAAACCATTTTCTTTACTTGAAAATATAAATTTTATTCAAATTATTAAAATATATTTATATATTCAATTGTAAGCGACAAGTATTTAACCTTTTTGTTCAAATGTACAAAATCTTTATTTTCTGTGCTATAACAGATCACGTTGATAATGCCTATTGTATGAATAAATTATATAATATATATAGCTTGTGCACTTAATTAAAATTCTTTGCAATTCACACATTGTTTTAGCTGCATAAAGTGCATGATGTTAATATTTATATTATATTAAGATTTACTAACTTTATAAAAAGAAAAAATATATATATACAGTGGGGCAAAAAAGTATTTAGTCAGCCACCAATTGTGCAAGTTCTCCCACTTAAAAAGATGAGAGAGGCCTGTAATTTTCATCATACCAGTTATTCTAAATACAGGAGGAGTCAAGTTTATTTATGTTAAAACAATATTTAATAAATACAATGTCATTTGAATGTACTCCTCTCCATGCTGGGAGCATGAGATGACGTGTGGACACCTCCCGGGACAGCGCCTGTATGAGATCATGTGTGTTTGCGGGTCCCGACTGCTGAATCGCTCACAGATCGTGGTCTTGAACTCACCTATGGGGGAAAAAAAATCCTGCGTCTCTCGGATAGAGGGATTTTTTTCCTTAAAAAAAAAGGTTCAAAACGTATAAAAATAAAAAAAAGAATGAAAATGAATTACTCTTCAGCATTATAAATAAATATTTCTAGTAAATTTGTACATAGTTAAAAGAGAAAAAACTAATACATAGGTATGCCGTAAGATGTTACAAAACAATGATTCGAATAACAATGAAAAAAAGATATAAATCACATGTCAAATGCGCACCATTATATTGATATAACAGCGTCTGCAGACTCAGGCCAAAGTTCACAATGTGGGTATCTGCCAATCAGAAAGCAGATTGTGGGAGGAGTCAAAATAAAGAGCTCTAATAGGCACAGAGAATGAACAGTGTTATTGGCTGAGGGATTTGTCAGTCACAGGTCAACCAGCGCGTGAACGAGTCAACATTAACACAAACGTTTAACACATCGAGATTCTTTAAAACGGCCCAACGAACACTTTGGTCATGACTGTGGCCCCAACACGGATGAAACTGAATGAGCGCGCAGATGATCCGAAGCGCAAATTTCAAAAAACGACAGCTAGTAGGGTTGCATAACAGTCTACACATTCGTAAGATGATCCCAATGGAGAACAATGGATGATTTTGTTTGCTACGCAATTGAACGAGAACACAAATCCATTTGTCTGCTTTAAGGCTAATATCGAACTAAATGCACTAAACGCACTAAACTTACGTCCCTCCACCAAATTTTAAAGGCTAACATGAAAATACATTCGAGTTTTTAAGGTTTTCCTTGTCGTTTTTTTTTTCTCAAAGGAAAGCAAAAAGGTCTCGGCGGTGCTAATGCTAGGCATGGCTTCTGTCGTTCTACGATTCGATTGTTACGAATTCCCCCCGTTGCCCAGTCTGCGATTTCAAACGAATATGAATATTCATGTAGGACCACCGTTTACAAAAGTAATAGTAGTACTTACAATTATAATAAAAAAAGGTCACATATGTTTTTTCGTTTATCATTCCAGGTGATGCTACAAGGTCTAGCAAATGTCTAAGTATCTCTAAAGTCATCTCTTACGAATGCAAAGTCTGTAAAGACAATCACATTTAAGTCTGGTTCGGTATTCTCTCTGAGGGAATTCGTCAGGTCTGCGTCCAGGCCCTCGCGAGAGAGATACGACTAGGGCTCTTCACGTTAGCCCTGTGCTCTGGTCCCTTACGGTAAAGAAAAATATATAATCGCCTTTCTTAACTCCATGCATATTCAGCATTTGGATTTATATAATTTCAGCTCCATCCAATAGGATTCTTCCATTTGGAACAACGGAATCCAAGGCAGCCAATCACTGGCCCATCACCTCTATGACATCGTCGTCTGAGCTGCTCCCGCCGTTTTCCGCAAGCGAGGGGTGCGTGTCGGGGCGGTTGAACGCTGCCCCCAGCAGGCCGGAGGAAGAGAGGAAATTGGAGGCAGAAGCTGGCGTAGAGGACAGGCCTCTAGGGTGTAGGGACCCAGGGAACAGCGGCTGGGAAAATGGTACCGGGAAGCCAGAGAGCATGCTTGCCATGCCAGGGTTCATGAGGAAGGGTGGGAGCGAGGAAGTGGAGGATGATGACGAAGAGGGCACTGAGGATGAAGAAGGTGCCAGCATTCCAGCATGTGTGGAGGATGTGGTGTTGGTCGAGCAGGTCGAGGTAAGAGTGCTGTTGGACACGCCAAGTCCGAGTTGATCAGTGGGGAATATAGCATGTAGGTCACCCAGAGCCTGACCGGCTTGCTGTAGGAGGTGCGATCTGCTTCCAAGAGAGGGGGGAGTCATGTGACCCAGTGCGCCCAGCAAGGCAGGGTTCAGCCCCATGGATGGGAACCCAAATCCGCTGCTTAAAGGAAATCCCGGGTAACTCCCGGCTATACCGGTTGATGTTGAGGTCCTTTTGGTGCTAGGTGGTTTGGATGTCCGACTTTCCAAAAGCTTCCGTTTCAAACTTTGAACGTCCATAGACGACGCAATGTCATTGCTGAGCTGCCGGTGTTGGTCGGGGATTCGAACTGGGTTCTGGATGGGTCTGTCCACTCTCGAGGGTTCGGGTGTTCCTGAAAATGGCAAGTTTTCTCCCGCTGGAACCGGGTCCTTGTTACTCTGGAATTCTCTGAGCAGTTTGGGGCTGTCTTGGGGCGAAGGACGAGGCGAGGCCCCGGGGGTTAAACGTTTTGGCTCCTGAGGCGATGCACGACCGTTACTGACAGAATGCAAGGGAGGGCCCGATTCCTCTGTGAGAAAGAAAGAGATTTTGTTAGTTTATGTTGGTGTAGACTACTAGGTAAATATCTGAGGTGGTCACCGAAAGATCGTAGAGTCACACCCCAGTAAAGGATTAAACCATCAACAATAAAAACTGTGGTCTTGATCAAGGTAGACGCCTCTACACCCATGTGACTACTGTGGAATACTAACCAGTTTTGAATTGATGAGTGTGGGGGTGGTAGGAAAGATGAACAATTTCAGGTAAAGTTTTCGATATTCTCAGTGCTTTTTGATTGTACACACCAGCGAGGTAAAGCATCTTCATTTTGCCTCTACCGCTGTCATTGGGCCTTTAATGGCAGGAACGGGACAATATTCAGGACAAAATCTTGCAGGAACAGGACTAAAACATCCATCCTACGCAGACCTCTAGATCAAGTGAAACAGAGGCCCAAAAAGGACAATCTTTGAAGCAACAGATCTTTTGTCTTTGGAAAAATGTACAATGGTGAACTTTGCACAAGAATCAATTTTCTGACATTCCTACTTGCATAGAACGCAATAGACTTTCTTTCTTTCTTTCTTTCTTTAATAGATATTGCGTATTGCATAGCATCGTTTATCCTCAAACTCAAAGACAATGGTACTATTGTCATTTGGTTTCTTATGTTTTACCATCTTCTGAATGTCAGTTAAAGGAATGACTTCAAAGTTCGGAAGTAGGAATATCCCACATCCGACTGAAACACATTAAAAGTTTATAAAATGGGATCAATTTTGCCTCAAGCTTATGCCAGAAGAACTGCTAACCTGTGGCTCCTCCTTCCAGTGGTCTTGGCTTTCCAGAGCGGATGGCAAATATCCTCCCATCATTGGTCCTGATGTATGTGCCTGCAGTGCAAATTACAGAATATGAAGCAAATAAACCTTACCAACACTCAGTGAACAGCCAAAGTTCTCAACAGTTTTCTGAAACTGAGGTACCTTTGGATCCTCTGATAACGTGAATACTCTCTCCTGCACCGATCCGGGCTTGGACATCTGTGCTGATGTTGGAACCTGGGATCACAATATCTGCAGAGCAAAGACATTAAATCATGAAGAAACAAGCTGGGAACAAGAAGCAAGAAGATGCAAGCACTACAAGTGAACTGTCTGTACCAGTGGTGGTGACAACGCGCTGCACATAAACGCCAGCTTTTTGCAGGTAGTTGACGGGGAACCCCGTGCTTGAACCGGGGATGCCCATGGGTACCTGTCGGGGCATCATGGGAATGGGTGTGGACTGAACTGGCCTCACGCTTGCAACTGGTTTCTCTTCTAAATGAGGAGGGGGCCGCCTGAACGAAAGGTTTGGATAAGCAAACATTTTAAAATACTCTCGAAACAGAAGGGCGCTACATTTAGGGTTTCTGTGGTGGACTCACCAGTTCCTCTGGCTGAAAGCAGGGATATTGGTGAGTCTCTGGTCGCTAGCTGGGTAGTAATGTGCGTAAGAGGGCCGCTGATATGGCACGGATGCCCGCTTCTCATCTTCATAGCTTTTCTTGGCTGCTCTCTTTTCCGCTTTGGTCAGTTTCAAATCCTTGCGGTCCATCAGGAGAGACTCATGATGGAACGATTGCTGGTGTGGAAAACAGATATATATTAGCATAGGCGACTGAATGACTTAGGAAGAAATATTAGCACTCTAATTACTTAATCTTATCAATATTCGTAAGTTAAACCATTGTAGAATTTAGAATGTCTGAAATATTCAAATTTATAAATGTTTGCTGGTGTGAAATTCTGATAAAAATTAACTTATGTGATGGGATGCTCCAGTAAGGTTATATAGTAACGTAAGCTCAACCTAATTAATATTCATGAGCTCACACCAGTAGGATTCATAATTCTGCCAGAACAGCTTAAATTGGACACTTAATAGCTGATGTATAATACAGATAGAGATAATAGGGCCTTTCACACCGCTTTAGTTCCAGAACTAAATATACAGTACTAAAGTACTGGGATGATTTTGCGCTAACTATTTCCCAGTACCATTTAAAGGGTTGCATTCGCGCCGAGAGTGTGTACTAAGAAGTGACGTAAGCCGGTCGACAGCGTCGTCATTTGTGCGCGGCGTTCAACAACAAAAATAAAGAAGAACAACATTAACAACAGGAGGATGGAGGACGCTGTGATCGGAGCTGTGTTTTTGTTGTGTCTCGCGGGATTCACAATAATGGACATGGAACGTTGACGTATACGTAAAGCGATTGAAAGAACGGAAAGGAGGACTAAGAATCTCCAACGACAACTGGCAGTGCTACATTTACTACAAGTGCCTGCACTTCAGCGTCCGTCCATTTATCGCTGTTTCCATATTTGCGAAATAAGTTGACACAATGTTTACAGTATGTTTACATGGCGTTTTAAATCATGGCGAGTGAGGGCGTATTCATACGCGTTTGGCCAATCAATGTCTACTTATGTCAAGATTAGTACCAGTTGTGCCGGTTAGACCCTGCTCCGGAGTAGGAGCTAATTTGGTTCTCGAAAAAGGCAGTCCGGTACTAGAATCGCACCCAGTTCCGACCCAAAAAGTGGGTAGTTCCAGAATTTTGTTTGGAATAGTAACATTTTAAAACTGATGTGGAAAGAGTAATTACCTTGGTTAAGAGGTGTGGATATAACAGGCAGGCTTGTTTAATGATGATTTCCAAGTCCTCACTAGGGGCCAGCTCTGATTGGCTGGGATCAGGCTCCTCCTCCACAAAGTGCAACAGCGACTCCACTTCCTTCCGCGTGAAGGTGAGGACAGGGTTCAAATCATCCACAACTCGATCTGATGAACAGGTAATCATAAAGTCAGAACTGTTTTCACATGAAGACAAAAAATCCCACTTTCCCGCCCTCTCTTACCAGACATGCCCTGCTTAGACACCTGCCGGTCGTAGATCTTCTTCTCCAGTGTGAAGTCACACACCAGCCTATAGATGTGGCAAGGCTTGTGCTGGCCATAGCGATACACGCGACAGACGGCCTGAGCGTCGTGACACGGATTCCACGATGCGTCGAAAACCACCACGCGATTCGCGCCGATCAGATTCACCCCCAAACAACCAGCCCTGCAAATACAGCAGCCTGTTAGTCCAGACCTCATCGTTTTGTCACTATTTGTGGCATATTTTTGCGCTCAAGTTCACCTGGTGGACAGCAGGAAGACCCAGGCTTGGTTGTTTGCTGGGTCGTTAAACTGGTTGATGAGTCTTTCTCTCTCTGAAGCTGATGTGCTCCCATCCAACCCTGCACAGGAGACAAAAAAACCCCCAGTGAATTTAGAAAGAACAAATACCCTAAACCACAACAAACCTTAGGCAGTTGATCTATAGGCCACAGAAATGAAAATTATTAATGGTTATATAAATTATAAAAGGTTCTTTGGACAACTATTTATGAAAATGTGTTTTGTAGTGCTTTCAAATGATTAATCGCGATTAATCGCATCCAAAATAAAAGTTTGTGTTTAAATAATATATGTGTGTGTACCGTGTATATTTATTATGTATAAATAAATACACACATATACATCTATATATTTAAGAAAAATATGTTGTGTTTACATATTAAATATATTTATATTTAATATAAATATATACATGTAAATATTTTCAAAATATATACTGTATGTGTGTTTTTATATATACATAATAAATATACACAGTACACATACATATATTATGTAAACAAAAACTTTTATTTTGGATGCGATTAATCGCTTGACAGCACTAGTGTTTTGAGATGTACTGCTAAAATATTTGAATAGCTAATTATATAACTTGTTTTCAGATATATGAAACATTATATTTTATTCACAAGTAAATAAAAAAAAAATAATGACTTAAAAGTAACATTACACGAATATGACTAATTATTATAGTTATTACTTTTATTATTATTAATTAAAATTATAGGACACTTATCACACGTATTATTTGTCTCACACTGTATAAACAAGGCTTTTAAAAATAGAACTGTCTTTTAATTTTTTTAAATACATTTGAATTAATTATTAACTATGATGATTATTATTATTATATTTCCAAAATGTATAAACGTTAAAATTCAATCACACTTAAATTTCCATTTTAAAATTCTAATAACCACTCCACTTACCATTACTTTCATAAAATACATAGCTGCCTTTATATTTTAGGAAGAGGGTCCTTCGCAGGGGGAAGCTTTCAGGAAAACTTTGTGTATTTTATTTATTTTTTTAATCTTTTGGATTTTTTTTTTTTTAGTTTTAGTTTTTATTTCAAGTAATGAACTTTTCTTTATCATTTTAGTTTTAGTTAACAACAACAACCCTGGTCCTTGGCATCAGCAAACGTTTGAAAACTCACTGTAGTAATTGACGTTCCGGACCCAGTTGTGCATCCCAGTTTCTGTTTGGATCGGCATGGGCCTCCGACTCAGGAAATCTTCCATAACCGTAAGTGTTGATAAACTCTGACTGCAACAATCACACACAGATAAACAAGCCAGTGTAAGTGTTGAGGTAAATGTAAAATAAAAGCATGACTGACAGCTCAGGATGCCTAAGGAGAGATTACAGAAAAAGGCAAACATCTGTACACTGTCACACATAAAAAAAAACTGCAAACATTTCCCACCTGAAAACAAGTATTTTATCTCCTCGTTTGACACTCTCGTCAATCAGGTGGAAAAGCAGAACCATTTTGGCAGAGTTCTCCAGAACACCCGTCTGGTAGTTGGTCATGATGTCTTTTGCCTAAAACAAATGATTCAAAAAGGATTCAAATGTGTTCATAATGTGCAGAAATTACATCATGACCACCAACATTTCCAACTAAAATCTATTCAAAGTTCAGAAGCCGGGTGCAAACAAAGACCAATCATAATATTTACATACAGAAGTCTTAAAGGTACAGTAGCAAAAACAGCTGGTTCTAATTCTAAGAGACAAGCCATAAAGTAGTCTCGTAAAAAATATGATTGCTTTTTCTAACATTATAAGTTATAAAGAAAATGCTAAAGGCAAATGAGAAAGTGAACAATGTGTTCTAGGTCTGCACGATTTGGGGGAAAAACACTAATTGTGATTTTTCTGATAAAAATTAAAAAAATTTTTTTTTAAATGCGTTAAAAAAAAGAGCTTGATGTTTGCTGTGCTTGTTTGTAGGGCTGTACAATTTTTCCAAACATTTTAATAATAATATAAAAAATCGAACAATATTGAAATATTAATATATAAAATAATATTTATTATTAGTTTAATAATTATTTTATTATTAGTGTAAATAATATACATTTGTAAAAGTATAAATATTTAAAAGGTAATATTTTAAACTAAATAAATATATAAAGAAATATTACCGTTTAACACAAGAAATATTACTATTGAAATATTTCACTGAAAAACAACAACAAGAAAAAAGTAATATAATAGTAATTTTAGTTTATGGTACAATTTGTACATTATAATAAACTAATATTTATGACTGCCTTATTTTCTGTATTTTCAAAAGTTATTTGGTATAACTTTTGAAAATACAGAAAATAAGACAGGAATAAGTACATAATTTATTACAAGCTTCTGGTTTGGCAAAAACCGCAGAGAGCTCTTGAAGCTTTTGTTGACAACAGCTGGTTTATAAGCGCCACTCATACCAAATTTGGGAAGAAAATTTACTGCGAAATGAGCCACTGAAAACACGCATGTAAAACAACACAGAAGCATGCATCACATATATTTATTTTATTTAATTGCACATTTGTGATTTCACATTTGTCATAAGTCATATTAGCATTTCGGTTTCATTTCAATTCAAAGAGTGTTACCCATTCATATGTGATGACTTGGTTGGCCTTCTCCTGAAAGGGGTTCAGGGGTCCCATAGCAGCAATCTTGCTGTTGGCCGGGTCGGACAACTTGCCCTTTATTCCCGGAGCGGAGCAGCGGGTCCCGCTGGTGGAGTTGAGGTCATCCAGGTCAAGATCTTGCTCATTGGCCAGATTTTCCTTCTGCAGCGTTTCGTACAAAACGTCCGGATGATTCCAGATCTACAGGATGCACAAAAAAAAAATAAAAAAAAATAAAAAAAAAAGAGTCGTAAGTACATCAACCACTATATGTAAGGCATACAACAGCTGCGTCTTTGAGGTGTAAGTACCTTGCAGCAAACACAGAAAGCTTTAAGAGGGTTGAGTCCGAGCCACCCGGTGTTTCCCGCCTCCCTGAAGCGGTTCATGAACTCCGTATAGAGTGCCCTCTGCAGGCGAGACAGTCGTACCAGGATCACGTGCTCCTCTTTCGCCGGAAGCTGATTCCGGAGAACATCGTGACCTCGCCTGGCCAGGGAGAAAACAGTTTAGCTTCATTTTCCAAAACCAATGGTCCAACTCAAAAATGCACAAAATTTTGCAAAAACATTTTTGTTCTGTACCTAAACCTTCTTAGAAGATCAATTTACTTGAGAAGCAAAAATTGTGAATAAAAAATAAGACTTATTTTCCAAGACATTTTGATTCTAAAGAAAATATACGTTGCGTATATAATAAATATGTAATAATTAAATAATACATGTAAACAACAATATTCCATAATAATAAATACAATCAAAACCTAAACTTAAATATTAAATAAACAATAATTTGTAAATACAAATAAATATTTATTAACAACAACAATAATAAATGTAATAATATTATTTAATAATGATAAAACAATTTACTATTAATAAATGTTTGTAAACAATAATACACATAAATTCAAATAAAAAATCATTCATAATTCAATATTCCATATTACAAATGTAATAAAAATCTTAAGAGTAATGATAATAACAAAAAATTAAGATAAATCCACAATAATTGTTAACACTAATACACATTTAATAATAATAAAAAACAGTTAATAATAAATGTAAACAACAACAAAAACCTAAATAGTAAATTAATAATTTGTAAACAATAATATATGTTATATAATAATAATAATAATAATGAATATTCAATAATATTAATATTGAAAACAAATGATTCATAATGACAATACAAATTATAACAATAACAAACATGTAAAAATAAATATTCATTACTAATACCACAAATAATAAAAATGGGTAAATAATAAATAGATAATGTAAACAATAAGAATATTTCATAATGAAATAATAACAATAAACATGTAAAAGATAACAAATATTCAATAATAATTAAACAAACAATAATAAATATTCATAACTGTAATAATGACTCGAACTATAATACAATTATTTTTTTATTTAAATTACTATAAATCTGAACATAAATGATACTAATATGTAATATATTAATGGACATAATTAATATATTATTTTATTAACAACAACAGATAAGTAAATATAATAAATATTTCAGAAGAAATATAATATTAATACTCAATAATAATAATAATAATGATAAAAATAAACAAGCACAATGCTTGAGACTGTAAAAAATTATGTTAAATTGTACATGGTCGTTTTTTTAAATAAATAAAATAAACAATAATAAATATATAATAATAATAGCTGACCTCTGCACGAAGCCCTCCAGCAGACTGTGCAGGACGTGACTCCTGTATCTCATGAGCTGGACGTCCTGCGGTGTGCTGTCTATACACTGGCCGTTCAGAATGGGCCGCTCGAACATGTTACTAAACTCCTGCCGCGTACCGAGGAAATCGGGCCGGACAAAATCCACCATGCACCAGTACTCGATCAGGTTGTTTTGCAGCGGGTATCCGGTCAGAACCACCCGCCGCCGGGACCGGATGTTCTTCAGGGCCTGCGAGGTGCTGGCGTGGCAGTTTTTGATACGGTGGCCCTCGTCACATATGACGACATCCGGTCCGGGCCGCGACAGTGCTTTCTCAATCCCTGAACACCACAGAGGGCACGCAAAAACTCATTAGAGACCATAACCAGAGTAAACGCTGTACATTTTCCACCCGCAATCCCCGACAGACCTTTCATGAGCTCCTGCTGACGGTCCTCCTCGTCCAGGTCAATAATTACAGGTCCTGCGGGTTTCTTGGACTTCCTCTTGCGGCCGGTTACAAAGCTCTTTTTGAGAGACAGCAGGCGGTACATCTCGTACCCCATTAGCAGCACCCCGCCGCCACGAGTCCAGTTCTCCACCACCTTGGCCCGGGCCACTGTGGTTCTGGTCCAGATGCAAGAAATACATTGATGTGTCAGCAAATGCTACAAACGACCAATTAACACGCAAATCATGACCAACATAAACACTTTAACAACAAAGATCCCAAACATATTGTGAGAGATCATATTTTTCATTTTGTGCATAAATCTCACAAAAACAAATAACTTATATAGATAATTATATTTTTCATAATATATAGCCTATTTTTGAGACCAAGTTTTATTTTGTCATTGTGACATTATTGTTAACAGTACTGTAACATGTCAGGAAGTTTAATATCTAAATAGTTTAATTAATCATAATATATAGATTTTTTATTAATAATTAATATTATTTTTTACATTTAATTAATAATAATGAATTGAATTCACATTTAATAAAACACGCATTTATAACAAATGACACTAAATATAAATAACATTTAATACAAATACATACACATTATATATATATATATATACAGTGGGTACGGAAAGTATTCAGACCCCCTTAAAATTTTCACTCTTAACAATATTGCAGCCATTTGCTAAAATCATTCAAGTTAAGTTTTTTTCCTCATTAATGTACACACAGCACCCCATATTGACAGAAAAACACAGAATTGTTGACATTTTTGCAGATTTATTAAAAAAGAAAAACTGAAATTTCAATACACCACTGTTATGTTATTAATACTATTATTACACATTTATTATAATAAATTAATAATTATGATAATAAATGCCTGATAAATTATATGATTATGTGAATATATTAATAAACATTATTAATATATTGTTTTATTAACTTCATTTGTTAACATTGTCATTTTGTAATTAATTTACTAGCATATTTACTCATTTTTAATAACCAATTGTTTATTATAATAGTAATTATATAATTATTTAATCTTAAATAATGCATTTAAATAAAACATTAATTTCTTTGAAGACACACATACAATATATAAAAATATATATAAAATATATATATATATATATATATATATATATATATATATATAAAACCATTATTAACATATTCCTATCACAATAATGACAATGGAATTATGGCAATGACAACTGAGGACAGAAATGTGCTTAATCATCAATAAATAATGTCACAATATAAAACCAATATAAGAACTTCTTTCTTTTGATTTTGGGGTGCAATATGACCTAGACATGTTCTTGACTCTTTCCGTGAGATTCACCCTTGCTTTGGTTCACCATATTAACATTTGGAGTGCAAATAAGAGGCAGTGAAGCGTTCATACTTGTGCTCATCATTGAGGATGTGAACCTTAAAGGTTCGAGGTAAAACCTGGGCTGGATCCGTGTCGGGGGGAAGGGACTCAGCAGCAGGCAGCCAGAGATTAAACTCAGCCAGCCAGTTCTGTAGTGTATTCACCTGGAGACGAGAGGAGACATGAGACTCAAACTTCTCTGACAGAGTGACAAACACAATCCCAGGCCGTTTCTGGTTCTCCGACACTCACAGGTACAATGGCGAGGACAGTTTTGGCTCCAGTGTGCCGCAGCAGGACGTCGATAAAGGAGATGACCTGTAGGGTTTTGCCCAGGCCCATACTGTGAGCCAGTACACAGCCGAAGCCACTGCTGCTCTTATAGCGCTCTAGAGACTCCACTAGGTTATCATACAGGAAACGAATACCACCAATCTGAAAGTAGAAGAAGAGATGTCGACAAAGAGGTTCCATGTCCAAGTGAAATGGAAAAAGGCTAATTTCATAGCAGAAATGCGTATACCTGGTGTGGTTTAACGGCACGGGCAAGCTGCGGGGCGAGGAACAGGTCCTCCTCGTCTCCTGGGTGGTTGATATTGACAAGCACTCTTCCCTGGGTGTCTGGTTGATTGAGGCTGTCGTTCACATGTGACCCGCTGCTCTCCTCTGTGCCAGGAGTGACAGAGCGATCCTCACTGCTATCTTCCTCGCTGCTTATCCGCAGGGTGTCTTCATCACCTGAACTCAACTCGATCACATCTGGAGAAACACAAATGAACATCAAGATACCTAAACCACAACTTGCTTCTTAAGAATATGCTTGCTTCTTATACATATATATATATATATATACATACACACACACAGTATCTCACAGAAGTGAGTACACCCCTCACATTTTTGTAAATATTTTATTATATCTTTTCATGTGACAACACTGAAGAAATGACACTTTGCTACAATGTAAAGTAGTGAGTGTACAGCTTGTATAACAGTGTAAATTTGCTGTCCCCTCAAAATAACTCAACACACAGCCATTAATGTCTAAACCGCTGGCCACAAAAGTGAGTACACCCCTAATTGAAAATGTCCAAATTGGGCCCAATTACCAATTTTCTCTCCCCGGTGTCATGTGACTCATTAGTGTTACAAGGTCTCAGGTGTGAATGGGGAGCAGGTGTGTTCAATTTGGTGTTATCGCTCTCACTCTCTCATACTGGTCACTGGAAGTTCAACATGGCACCTCATGGCAAAGAACTCTCTGAGGATCTGAAAAAAAAAATGTTGCTCTACATAAAGATGGCGTAGAGCCTGCATGAGTGCTGCCGGCACTGGGGAGCTACAGTTCACTGAGGGAATCATGAATGCCAACATGTACTGTGACATACTGAAACAGAGCAGCAGGGCAGTATTCCAACATGATAACGACACCAAACATACCTCCAAGACGACCACTGCCTTGCTAAAGAAGCTGAGGGTAAAGGTGATGGATTGGCCAAGCATGGGCATCCTCAAACGGAAGGTGGAGGACCGCAAGGTCTCTAACATCCACCAGCTCTGTGATGTCGTCATGGAGGAGTGGAAGAGGACTCCAGTGGCAACCTGTGAAGCTCTGGTGAACTCCATACTCAAGAGGATTAAGGCAGTGCTGGAAAATAATGTTGGGTGCACAAAATATTGACACTTTGGGCCCAATTTGGTAGGGATGTAACGATTAACCGCGAGCCGGTTGAAAATCGATTCAAATGTGTGACGATTCAAATCGGTTGAGATGCTAAACAAATCGCGATTCAGTTTGGGGTAGGAGTTTATATGAATGTATGTCTGAGGGGAACTTACTGTCCTTCGATGGTATTTTTTATTTTCCTCTTGCCTCTGTATAATGCATATCAGGGCTCCAGACTCATTCTTCCCACTGGTCGCTTTTTTGCAACTTCTCAGCTGGTCGCACGAGCACATGATTTGGTCGCAATATATATATATTTTTTTTTTTGCGCTACAACATGGGATTATTCAATGCATGCTGATGAACTTTTATCATAGTTATATGGAAACGAATGTTGTTAACATTCAACTCATTCTTTATCATCAGTAGTATTATTTGTGATTTGAATTTTGTGAATGGGAGTTTCTCTTTTGCTGTGTTAAGGGCTTCGGATGCTTTCACTTTCGAATTCGCGATCTTGTTGTCACTGTTTTGCTTACATAGATCTACACACCTTTAATTTTTTAAGACTAAAACAAAAGATGGATTCGTTGTTATTCTTAATCAAAAAGCACAACAACAATAAATCAGTAAGATACAACGACAAACTAGCTTACAAAACGTTTATTAACAAAAACTAATAAGATGGCACACACCACATGCTGCATTATATACCTACTAATAAATTACAGAATGTTTAGCAAACACTGAGGAATCAAATAAATAAATAAAAGAGAGCCTCCATAGCTTAAGGTAATCAGCAAAGATAAGTTTTTCAAAAATGAAAACAAAAAGAAAAGTAAAACTAACGGTGACAGTGCTTGCATGTTTTTTTCCCTCCCACAAGAATACCAGCATGTTCACCTTCTCTGGTTTAAGAAGCGGTCTTTTACTTGACTTTTGCTTGAAAACCAT
>NW_015505266.1:466941-501224 GCF_001515645.1 Sinocyclocheilus grahami | reverse complement strand
ATACAATGTAATTTAGATTAAAAACTGCTCGTTGCATGTATGCAGCATCTTTGTTTGGATCATGATTAAAATGCAGTGTTAGCCTCTAATTTTAAATGGAAAGAGCACAGACAAAGCCTTATTTTGTTTATATGAAGATATTTATTTTATTTGTGTTATTTATTTGATTTGGGGCTTGTTTTAAATTTTTAATTTAGTTTTGTTTTTTACATTTACTTTAAATTTTGTTATTTAGCAAACGCTTTTATCCAAAGCGACTTACAAATGAGGACAATAGAAGCAATCAAAACCAACAAAAGAGCAATAATATGCAAGTGCTATATTAGTATATTATTATAGTGTTATATTTCAATTTCACAAAGAAACGTACAGTATTTTGTCTAAGCAATAATAAAAGGACACATTTAATTTATAATTTGTCTTAAATCTCATTTTGTAAACAAAAAAAACGTGAACCGAATTGAATCGTGAGCTGAGTGAATCGTTACATCCCTACAATCTGGACATTTTCACTTAGGGGTGTACTCACTTTTGTGGCCAGCGGTTTAGACATTAATGGCTGTGTGTTGAGTTATTTTGAGGGGACAGCAAATTTACACTGTTATACAAGCTGTACACTCACTACTTTACATTGTAGCAAAGTGTCATTTCTTCAGTGTTGTCACATGAAAAGATATAATAAAATATTTACAAAAATGTGAGGGGTGTACTCACTTCTGTGAGATACTGTGTGGATATATACATATATATATATACACACACACACACAGGGTTGCACATACGTTTTTCAGCTTGGTTCTCATATGAGAACCTGGAGATTTGGTTTGGTCCTCACACTGCATATACTGTTACCCATTAAATATAACTATTAAAAAAATAAATTAATAAGACTGATAATAATATTGCACTTTATTTAGTTTTTTTTAAATAAAATTAATAAACTAAAATACAGTGTGATAATACTGTTAAATTTTAAAATTAAAGGGAAGTATTAAACACAAATACAATTACTTTTTAGTAAACTTAAAAATAAAAAGTTAATATTTACTACTACTTTTTTTTAATTTTCATAATTTTCAAACTTAAAATCAGCAGGCTTTTATTTTGGCGAGTTGCCGGCAAAGTAAGTATATGCGCTTCCGGGTTTGGAGCGGCCGATCGAAGAACGTCAGTGAATGAAACGTCACAGTATTGTGCTTTGAACAGTATTGTGCATTGAACAGTATTGTGCTTTGAACAGTATTGTGCTTTGAACAGTATTGTGCTTTGAACAGTATTGTGCTTTGCAAAAACGGCAGTGGATCGCCTAGACGTATGCTTTCAGTTTGAATAGAAATCTTATACAGTACAGTTTGTCGATCTAAAATGGTGATTGTGCATTAACAGCTGTCAATCACGTCGGTACGCAAATGCGCAGTCAGAACTTATTTACACAGCACATTTTTTGTTTTGGTTGCGCATGCGGACCTGCGTACCACTTATGTGCACCCCTGAATATATATGCGTGCGTGCGTGTGTATATACAGTGGGTACGGAAAGTATTCAGACCCCCTTAAAACATGCATACATACACACACACATATACACACACACACACCTATACACACATTTACATATATTTTTTTCCACGTGAAACTTGATAAAAAAAAATTAAATAAACAAAAATTGATATAAAATGTGTGTTGTTTTTCATTAATTTTTTTAAAAATATATATATATATGTATATATATATAAACATGTTAATAATAAATGTTATTTTTATTAAGCATTAGATTTATAAATATTACACCAATAATTATTTTATTTTGACAACAATGTACCACATTATATTTTTACACAGACATAAAATTAAGCATAAAAAAAGTATACAATAAAATTAAGCATACATACATAATTTAATTTTTTACATATATTTGTTGTTAATGTTAATATTAAACATTTATTAAAATTATATAAAAATAATAAATAATATTAATAAATATATGTAAATAAAAATGTTTTAATGTATACAAATTTTTACCAAAAATTTAAATAATATTTTATTATTTACAAATATTTATTATCAAACTTTTATTACAATACATTTTCAATATTTACATTAAAATACATAATTAATTTTATATAAAATGTTATTATTTATGATATATGCAAATAATAATACAAATTTATCAAAAATCATTTGTAAAGAATTATGTTTAATAATAATTTTAAATAAAACTTTAAAAAAAATATATATTTTTTAAAGACTTTTTGCCCCCAAAAATAGTTTCTAACTTACATAATAAAAACATGTGTAAATAATAAGAAATATTTAATAATATGTATATAATTAAATGCAATAATGTAAATAAATAATACTGTACTAGAACGCATGTTTGACTTTACCATATCTGTGGGCAGGCAGCTGAGGGGGCGGAGCTTCTTTAGCCTCGGCCTCGTCTCCGCTGCTGTCCAGACAGATCACTTCTTGTTTGGGACCTGGCGCTGCAGTGGATAGATCTGACAACGGTGACAACACAACAAATTAACTAATTACAATACCAACAATTCTGCAGAGGAGCAGTGGGCGGCAGAGGCGAGTCTCACCTGCGTGAAGGGGGAAGTCTTTCCGCTGCTGTTCGAGACGCCGCCGTCGCTCGAGCTCCTCCTGCTGGGCGGCTTTGGTTCCCGCTTCCAGCTGGTGCTCCTTAAGGACCTTCCTGCATGTCGGAGGGGAGAGATGCAATTAGCAGGGAGACAAATGATTGTAATTATAAGTGTGACGTGATTAACAAACACAGGGCAAGTTCTGGACCAATAAGGGTTTACTGTGAGCAATTATGACCAAAATAAAAACCGAGACAAACAACAATTCCTGTTGTGAGATGCTTATTGTGTCTGGTTAGCATTAAGAAGACAAGAGGAAGTCGGAAGTAAAAACTTCTTACTTCTCTATTGGGAAATTGATTTTTAACTTATAAACCTTTACAGACAGATTTGTTGTAAATTATGAGGTTGTTAATTAAAGGTATATGCTTTTGTTGAAGCCATCTATTCATATTAATTCAACTTATTTTAAAAATCATGATTAACAGCTGAATTTGTGGTGAAAAAGTACATTACCCATAATTTTCTATACAGAAAATTCCACCAATCAGAAACTTGAGATGCTATGCTGTGAAAACACTTAAATATTTGCATGCATATGCGTATTTTGCAATATTGTAGTTGAATTTTGCAGTTAATTGATCAGATTGAGAATTTCAAGCATGTTTTGTATTACAGCTTTTCTGAAATGTTACGTTTAAATACACATATTAAGCAATAACTAATTGAATGTGCACTAATTTGGATACATTTTCCAGAACACCGGATAAAGCCAGATTCAAAATTCTTGTTTCATTTTGTTGACATACTAGAGTCAAAGGTTTTTATAGAGGGGATTTTGGATATCTCCTTTTATCACACATAAATCACAAAATACTGTCAACTGCTAGGTTAACTTTTAACCATGTTTTTAGGAATCAAATGTTTTAAAAAACAAAAGCATGTGTTATATGAGAAAACCCCACAGTAAAATCCTTCAGAATATAGATCGGAATAAAACTGTAAGTTTTGGTTTATGTAAGTGCTACTGAAGTGGAGGAAAAACTTTTTTTGAGAAAACGCCCTTTAAATATATGCATTGTAATTGATACAGACTAGGGATGTAACGATTCACTCAAATCACGATTCGATTCACGATTTTTATTTTTACAAAATGAGATTTAAGACAAATTATAAATTAAATGTGTCCTTTTATTATTGCTTGGACAAAATGCTGCACGTTTCTTTGTGAAATTGAAATATAACACTAATATAGCACTTGCATATTATTGCTCTTTTGTTGGTTTTGATTGCTTCTATTGTCCTCATTTGTAAATATAATGTAAATGTATATAACAAAACTAAATTGAAATTTTAAAACAAACCCCAAATCAAATAAATAACACAAATAAATTAAATCTCTTCGTATAAACAAAATAAGGCTTTGTCTGTGCTCTGAGAGGCAACCACTGCATTTTATTCATGATCCAAACAAAGATGCTGCATTCATGCAACATGAGCAGTTTTTAATCTAAATTAGATTGCATAATTTCGAAATTTGAAGCAAAAACAGAATGGTTTGACTTCAGTTTTGTGAAACTATACATAAAAAATATCTGCATAAAACAGAAACAGCAGAGCTGAATGAGACGCAGATTCACTCTCTGCCAGCAGGTGGGGGTTAAAGCGTAAGATGAAAAGAAAAAATACCATCTAAACCATCTAAAGACAGCAAGTTCCCCTCAGACATACATTCATATAAACTCCTACCCCTAATTGAATCGCGATTTGTTTAGCATCTCAACCGATTTGAATCGTCAAATTTTTTAATCGAATTTTAACCGGTTCGTGGTTAATCATTACATCCCTAATACAGACACAGTTAAAGTGTAATTAAAAAAAAAAATAACACTTCAAAGTGTATTTAGAAAATTTTCTTTCCACTAGTCTAAAACGACACATTATGAAAGCCAAATAACCCAAAAACTCAAACGTTGAACTCAAAAAATAAAAAAAAACAATGTTTTGTCTGCAGTGTCTGGTCTGAAAATATATTGTTTCTATGGATAAAATCAACAACTTTATACGAGTAGTTTTTTATTCCACCATTGATTTTAATTCAATTATGTCATTTGCGATGCTTCATGGGATTGTAGTTCTTTCCCACATTAAAGGTGCAATAGGTGATTGTCTTCAGAAACATTTTTTGTTATGCTGGTTGAAAGTCTCTTCACATCCCCATAGCAATCATTAAGTTAAGTGGTCTAAATGTATTAATCTGTATGTATATATTCTGTGGAAGACGTAGGACAAAGAAATGTTCGTCCAATCAAAACGCTCGATCCGAGTGTTTTAATTGGCTTTCCTACCTGCCTGTCAACGTATGTATTAGCATACCTCTGCGCACCCGGTTCGAGCAGACAGGATATGTCATCAGCGCGTTCATGCACGCTGTGCAGACAGAGCGAGAATGGCAGACAAACATCAACAACCCAATCTTGCTTCCTGGTATTGTAGTACTTTTAAAGTTTTCTCACCGGTGAATGAGACATGATGTAGCCCAGCTGTTCCCAATTCCTGTGCTCGCGCGCCCCCCAGCTCTGCATATTTTGCATGTCTCGCTTAGTTAACACACCCGATTCAGATAACCAGCTCGTTAGAAGAGAGCTACGTGCATGAACTGTGTTCCGATCGATATGATCCCTACACAGTGTTCATTGCTCCCTACTCTCTGAGCAGGGGATATCCGTTGAAGTTTACTTCACTTCAGAACTTTCATTCACGGATTTGCACTGTGCAGCATCTTCACACACGTCTTCACATCCAGTGCGAGGACTGGAATTGGGAACCGCTGATGTAGCCTATTGTAGTAATGTTGTCTCTGGTATTCTGGTCTGTGAGCGACGCGCGTATATGCGTTCAGGGGGCATGGCTTTGGACGGCAATTGCAGGGAGGGTGGGACGTTCGCTTTCAGTGCTATCAGGCTAAAGTTAGCATTTTCCAAGATCTCCTATTGCACCTTTAAGTACACAGTCTTGTACCTTTATCTTTTTGTCTTTGTTGCTTTATTGCTTCAAATCAAAGTTTGTAATGTTGTGATTCACTTCGCAGCTGGTTGTTTTGATTCTTGGCTTATAGAGGTTTGACAAAAAATTTTAAAAAATAAAATAAAAATAACTGCTGCTCAAAAAAAAAAAGTGGACGAGAAGTAATGCATTATCATTAAACGAAGCTCCATACCGGATGTTCCTCCTCAAGTGAGCAGGTTTAGAGGTTTTGGACTTCTTCTTCTTGGTGTTGCTGTTGGCAGACGTGTTGCTGCAGCTGTCTGGGCTGGATGGGGGTTGAGAGCTGGGCCGTGATGACGTCCGTGAGGTGGACGAGGGCTGGGAGGCGGGCCGAGAGGTGGGCTCAGGGCTGGAGTCTCTAGACATCGGTGAGGTAGGTGCAGGGCTGGTCGGATCTCTTTGATCCTCGGCCTCCAGGCTCTCAAGCTGGTCTGTTGATAGGAAATACCAAGCGATCAATAATTGATTCACAGACTGAAAGCAGAGCGCACACATTAGCGACGATACTTTTATCCTCATGAAAAAATTTCTTATTCAATGCAACTACAAACTCAAACAGGTGTTTGGTTGAGAAAGATGGTGGTGTGAATTGAAAAAGGTACTCACCGCCTGCGTCTTCCTCATCATCTCCATCGTTCTCTCCATCCTCTTCCTCCTCCATCTCCTCTTCTTCCTCGCTGTTAAGGCTGGGCTCCAGGTCGCTCCCTGAGATCGCCTCTTCTGACATGGCGTCCCCTGGGTCTCCAAGAGCATTACTAACACATCTTCATTCAAACCACCTGAAGAGCAAACACAGTGAACAGAAAGTTTGGGGTTGGCAAATTTTTTTTGGAGAAGATTAATATTTTCTTTAGCAAGGATACATTAATTTGATTAAAAGCAGTGTTTCCGGGCTTCCGGTATGGCGTCGACACGTGTAGCAGCATAGTGAGAGTGCTCCCATATGGTCTGGTGTTAATCCTCCGTTTTATATTACATATTATAATTTAAACTGGATTTAAATAATATGGAGGGGGACAAAGCAAAAAAAGCTAGGATTAAACAACAATCGAAACTTGAAAAGACTGAAAAAATAACAGAAGGAATGGCTGAGATGGACGGCGCCGCTGATAACCTGTCAGCTAGCATTGCAGCGATACACGCGGACATTAAATCTTTCCGGGTGGATATTAAAACTGAACTAACTGCTTTCCGAGATTCTCTTGCAAGAGATGTGAAAGAAGAGCTGAGCAATTTTAAACAAGAAGTCAACCAAAAACTGAACGGGCTTATCACAGACCTAAACGTCACGGCAGAGAGGATCGATGAAGCGGAGCAGCGAGTTGCGGAATTAGAGGAGAACGGCGCTGAGATCAAAGAAGTACTTGGACAAAGCATCCAAATTCAAGAAAACTTACAAGAGAGATTGTTAGATCTTGAAACACGCTCACGTAGAAATAATATGCGGATTTTCGGAATCCCGGAAGGAAGCGAAGGGAATAATGTCCAAGAACTGGTGGAATCGATTATCAAAACGGAGCTGTCACTCAGTGACTTGGACCTCAAAATTCAACGGTGCCACAGAGCACTTGGACCCAAACCACCCGCCGATGCATACCCTAGATCTGTGGTGGTATTCTTTCTGGAATATAAAACAAAGGACTTGGTCCTACGTTCTGCATGGAGGAAGAAGGAAGTGCACTGTAAAGGAAAAAATGATTTTCTTTGACCAAGACTATCCACCTGAGGTCCAACAGAAAAGAAGGGCATTTGCACCGATCAGGAAAATTCTGAAAGAGAAAGGGATTAAGTTCCAAACGCCACCGCCGGCGAAACAGAGTCTTTCTGGAAAACGGCCCGGTTACATATAATACGACGATGGAAGCTTCGAAAGACTTGAAAGAAAAGGGACTGATAAGTAGCGAAGAGGCAACTGGAGTAGGGCTTTCTGAAAAAGCGAAACAGAGGCCTTGGGAAAAGGTGGGCGCAACTTCAAAGAAAAGCAAGGAAGCACATCGAGCGAAGATCCGGGAGAAACTACGTGGATTTCAAAGAGACAACGGAAGCTCCATTTGAATGTACGGAGGAAGCTGATACACCCCACCATAAAACTTTGAAACACTGGTAAGACTTTTTGAATTTGTGAATATATCTTTAATGGTGGACATATAAACTGAGCGAAAGAGGATGGATACTTTAACCGATCTACCCTGTGTTAAAAAGGATGAACAAATGAGGACATCACGTTCGGAATTGAGTCACTTAATAACATTTTGTTATGTTAACGCAAAAGGATTATAATTTGTATTAAAACAAACCTGTTATCATAGAGGATAATAGAAGAAATTTTGTGTTTAACTTGTAAACCTAGCTGGAAACACAAGAATATAGAGCCAGTCAGTATGGGTACTTAATATTCTGGATAACACTTTTTGTGCAATAGGCACAACAGAGAGGGGCCC
Source organism: Sinocyclocheilus grahami (assembly GCF_001515645.1). Taxonomy (NCBI): domain Eukaryota; kingdom Metazoa; phylum Chordata; class Actinopteri; order Cypriniformes; family Cyprinidae; genus Sinocyclocheilus; species Sinocyclocheilus grahami. Next base: position 493,148 of record NW_015505266.1, on the reverse strand, counting down.
TTTAGAGAAGGAAGGTCTTCCCCTCACATTAGGAAGTTATTTAAAACTTCAAGTTTGGAGGCCAGTTTTTATGTTTTTTTTTTGTTCTTTAAGTGGTTCAATATGTTCATGTTGTTGATTTGTATGTTTTGGTCAACTCATTCTGTACAACAATACTTGATTAGATTGCATGCCAAGACAGGAATATAAGATAATTACTTTGAATGTTAATGGGTTACTAAACCCAATTAAAAGAAGTAAACTTGTTGCTAAAATGAAAAGAGAAAATCAACAGATAATCTTCTGGCAGGAGACTCATCTTTCTGACACAGAGCATGAAAAGTTAGGGAAAATGGGATTCAGAGCTTTTTTTTCTTCATATAATAACGGCCGTAAACGGGGAGTAGTAACATTAATTTAAAAAAAAGTTAATTTTCAGTTGCTTTCTGAAATTACTGATAGGGAGGGGCGATATAGCCTTGTAAAAGGGATTATTGACCAAAATGAAGTCACATTAGTCAATGTATATAGACCGCCTGGAAAAGACAAAGCATTTCTCAAAAAAATATTTACTATCATAGCCAAGGAGGCCTCTGGCACATTGATCTGTGGGGGAGACTGGAATGTACAACTCCAACCTAAATTTGATTCGTCTTCCATTAAGCAAATTAGTCGGGAAGCTAGACAAATGATAAATAAGTGGGGAAGTCGTGGCCTAATGGTTAGAGCGTCGGACTCATAACCCAAAGGCTGTGGGTTCGAGTCTCGTACCGGCAGGGATTGTAGGTGGGGGGAGTGCATGTACAGCGCTCTCTCCCACCTTCAATACCACGACAAGGTGCCCTTGAGCAAGGCACCCAATCCCCAACTGCTCCCCGGGCACCGCAGCATAAATGGCTGCCCACTGCTCCGGGTGTGTGTTCACGGTTTGTGTGTGTTCACTGCTGTGTGTGTGCACTTTGGATGGGTAAATGCAGAGCACTAATTCCGAGTATGGGTCACCATACTTGGCCACATGTCACTTCACTTTTTTTTTTTTTATATGATGAAAGAATTAGGCTTAATAGATGTGTGGAGAGACTTATATCCTTTCAAAAAAGAATATACATTCTTTTCCTCTGCACATATGTCTCACTCTATAATTGATTATTTCTTTATGTTTGGTTTGGAACGACATAGAGTGAAGGACTGTGAAATAGGAGTAAGGGATATCTCAGACCATTCAGGAGTGTACCTCACAGTGTTCTTGGACAGTAAACCTAAAAAGACATTCTGGCGACTCAATGCCAGTCATTTAAATGATTTAGCATGTAAAGAATATGTTAAAAAGGAACTCTCTGATTACTTAACCTATAATGATAATGGAGAGGTGTCACCCTGTATCCTATGGGACGCAGCTAAGGCTGTAATGCGAGGTAAACTTATAATGTGGGCATCACAGAAAAAAAAATATAAAAACTAAATTATTTAAAGAATTTGAACACAAAACTTAAAGAGTTAGAGAATAATTATGGTAGGAAAAATTATCCAACTATTTTGACAAGGATAAAAGAAGTTCAATCAGAGCTTAATAGAATATATAATGAGCAAGTACAACCAAAACTGAAATTCATAAAGCAGAGATTTTATGAAAACGGTCCGAAAGCAAAAAAGCTTATGGCTTGGAGAATAAGGAAACAGCAGGCAGAGAGGAGTATATTTAAAATGAGAGATCCCAGAACTAAAAAGATATGTCATAAATTGGAAGAAATACAACAGGCTTTTGAAAAGTACTATAAGGAATTATATACGCAGAAAAATTATATTCACTCCACAAGAATACAAGAATTTCTGCACACATTGGATTTACCATCAATTGGATCAATGCAAAACAAAATATTAACTCAAAATATAACAATAGAAGAAATAAGTAAGGCTATATCAAAGCTTAAAACAAATAAAGTACCAGGAATGGATGGTTTTTCTGCTGAGTGGTATAAAACATTTAAGGAACAATTGATGCCAATGATTCATGAATGTTTTAATTACACCTTACAGGAAGAGGCTGTAATATCTGTGATTCTAAAAGAAGGAAAAGATCCGATAGAATGTAATTCGTATCGACCTATTTCAGTCCTAAATATTGATTACAGACTTTATACATCTATACTGGCTAAACTATTAGAACATATTCTTCCAGATTTAATAGATACAGATCAAACAGGTTTCGTAAAACAAAGACAGACATATGATAACATATGGCGAGCCCTACACATAATTGATTATATATTTCAGAATAAAACTTCTACCCTTCTAATTAGTCTAGATGCAGAAAAAGCGTTTGACTCAGTGAGTTGGGACTTTCTATACACAGTTTTGTTACGTTTTGGATTTGAAAATGACACTATTAGAATATGTTTAATGTCAACAAAAAACACTCAACAATGTATGTGAAACAAAAATGGGAAAAGGATGCCAATATAAGTATAACAGAGGAAGAATGGTTATCTATGTTGAGAACCCAGATGACCACAACTCATTCAGATTCATGGAGGGAGTTCACTTGGAAAAATATAATAAGGTTTTTCATAACCCCTAAAATAAAATATTTGCAATCTGGGAATCCAAAAGCTGGTGAATGCTGGAGAAAATGCGAAAATGTATCGGCAGACCATTTTCACATTTTCTGGGACTGTAATATCATTCATACTTACTGGCAGGATTTGAATAGAGAGATAAACGCAATAATGGGATTGAATCTTGAATGTGACTTTAGAACAATGTACCTGGGACTGTCCTCTTCAAAAATAGCAAAGAAGGATATATACCTCTTTAATATATTATTAGCAACCAGTAAGAAGGCCATTACAAGGAAATGGCTTAAGGAAGATCCCCCATCTGTATGTGAATGGCAAGAAATTGTACATGATGTCTACAGTATGGAAGTGCTGACCCTTTCCTTAAGACAACAATCTACCAAAATCTCATCATACTGGGGGAGGTGGTCGAGAATTAAAGATTTAGATGACCTGTGTTTTTTTTTTTCTCCCTTCCCTCTCGCTCTCTCTGTTTCGCCATTTATATGAGTTTGAAGCACCCCCCCCAAAAAAGGGGATCCTTAGATCATTTTGACTCTTAATACATAAACCGTGTCAGATGTGTAACCCTTAACATAACTTTGTATGGCAGAATCTGATCAAAATCTGAATACTCATGAATGTAGTATGTTATTTTTGGTGACCGCTGTATGTATATGTCTGTTATGTGTATAGGTTGTTCTTTAGAATGTATCCTTTTGTTCTGTATTTTGTTTGAAAAAAAGGAGGAAAAAAAAAAGGAGGGAAGAAAAAAAAAACAGCGTTTCCCCTGCCATTATTTTAATTTAACCATTAAAAAGGAGTCCCAAAAAAAATATAAAAATACGGAAGGTGAACAAAGTCCTCCTGTAGCGAATCGATGCGTTTTTGTAAGAAAAATAACCATATTTAAAACGTAATAATTAATGTAATCTAGCTTGCGCTCACTGTTGTACAGTGGAACGTGGAAGCGCAGGGGAGAGATCAAAACAAAACAACGGTCACTAATCAGAAGTACAAAATGAGAATTTGTAAAGAAGATTGTCAGAGGTAGGCCTGGGCGATAAATCGGTATCGATATTTATCGACGGTACACCTTCTTCGATATCGATATGTAATCTAGCTTGCGCTCACTGTTGTACAGTGGAACGTGGAAGCGCAGGGGAGAGATCAAAACAAAACAACGGTCACTAATCAGAAGTACAAAATGAGAATTTGTAAAGAAGATTGTCAGAGGTAGGCCTGGGCGATAAATCGGTATCGATATTTATCGACGGTACACCTTCTTCGATATCGATATAAACATTTTTCAATATAGCGCACTATATAGGCACGTACTATGAGCACACACAAACACGAACACATGCTGAAATGGGTGCTGTGCCTGCCTGTAATTAGGAGATTGTGAATAAAGAATGAATATTAGTCGAATCTGAAATAAACATTTGCATTTGAATGTTAGGTGTGCATCAGGGAGCGTCATCAGTGGCGTGCGAGATGCAGTGATGATGTAAGTGACGTTGTTGCATTTTAATGTTTTGTTAGTCTAGCCCACGAGACGCGCCGCTGCTGCGTTATTCATTCAAAATATTAGAGAAATATAGAAGCTCAATGCGGAGAAGATCTTGATTAGGTTAAAACCGAAACCAAGCCATTCACACAGAACGCATATTCAGTGCATTTTTTAGACGGACAAATATGATTGCTGCACTTGCGTCTCATGCAAGAGATGTAGCCATTTAAAGTTAAAACAGTTTAAACTTTTAGAAAGCACGTCACGAATTTGTGGAGGTTTATTCCTTTTCACTGCGACTCATATGTTTTTAAATGCAGTCTGTGTGAATGGCGCTTCAGCTCTTTGGATTAAGCAATGCATAAATACATGATGCTGTTTTGTTCATAATTGTTTATGCAATTTACGAAACTATATTTGATTTTCATGAGTTAATTTAGACGTAATGCACGTTTTTATAGAGTTACTTGCTAAATGTGCTGCATTATTTTGCTAATTGCGCTCTCGGGAGACAATTAGACCTATACAATAAAGACCTATTTAATCTGCATATAAAACATTGGAAATGAGATATGTGTTTAATTTTTATTGTGTTTAATTGTTAAAACAAAAAATATTTGTTGTTTGTCTCAATATAATTATAAACACAGTGGTTAAATTTTAACTTTTTTCTCTATTGCTTTTTGTTTTAAAAAAGGTTATAAAAAATGTTAACAAGCTAGAAATGATCAAACTACAAGGTAATTCCAAAAAAATCATAAACATGCTTCTGCTGGAAAATGATGACATATTGGGCAAAACAGTGATTGGAATAGGAAGCAATGATTGAAATGAACATACAAGATCAATGTATGCAAATATTTTAGTGGCAATAGAGAACTAGCCCCAAACTTGTGAATTTATATCAGCATATGCCAAAAAAAACAAAACATACTGGCTACTATGTTTACTTTTCAGCTAAGAGGGAGACAAACAATGCAAAATTGTACCTACAGAACTAAACAGTTAACGTAGAATTTAGCATTGTGTAATTCACTTTAAATTAGGCGATTCTCAGCTGTAATCAAACATCAGAGCAACAATACAACAAAAACCACAGTTCAGCAACAGGAGAACAAAGAGCAACCAAAGAACTCTAATAAAAATTAAAAAAAAAGTGTAAAGAGAAGAAACAGAAAGAACTAGAAGAAGAAAAAACAGAAGAGGGAGGACAGGGAGCGAGAGATTCAGGCTTCTTACATAAGTGCGGGTTATATAAGAGAAGGGAGCAAGCACTTGGCAGGCAGTGAGTGGTGTGAATGTAGGCCACGCTGCCCGTGACACACTGACACATTCACACAGTACAGCACAGCCTGTTCCAAAACACACACTCATCCGCTCCACCCCGCACCTTCACACCGCACCTGCCTCGTCTGCTTTTTTATTTTTGGTACAGATGGAACCTTTAAGCGAGATCTCCGGCTGTTTTCATAAACCTGTATCATTTTTCAGTCTCCCGTGAAACACAAAGGAAAGGAATTATGCCGTTGTCCTGGATGATTTTGTCCATACAATGAAAGCGAATGAGGCTGGATGCTGTCGAGTACCAAAAATGACAAAAAAGCACCATGAATAAATCATAAAAGTGGCCTACATGACTCGAGCCTTCAGTCTTCAAATCATACAGACTATTTTTAAAATGTGTTTGATTCATAACATATAGCACTATTATACAATAAAATAATAGAATTACACACTTTCTATTAGAAAATCATATATAGGCTAAGTCTTCAGATTCCAAGTTATATAGACTACTTTTATGATGTATTTTCTGTATGTGTCATTTATAATATATACAGAACTTAATAATGTGTATAAATGCATACACATAAATATACATGCATCATTTATTTTATATACCATTTTATTTGCTCTTTAGTTGATTTTGATTGCTTCTATTGTCCTCATTTGTAAGTTGCTTTGGATAAAATTCTGCTAAATGGCTAAACGTAAATGCCTTATATATATATATATATAGATAGTAATTTTATATAATTTTACATAGTTATATATAGTTTAATTAGGGTTGGGCCGATAGATGATGCCATCGTCCATCACCGATGGCTGATAGACATCACGATGTTGAGCCGGCATCGTGATCCCCCCCCCCCGGCATCCCAATACCGTGTTCGGAAAGATAATTACGTGTAGGCGGAACCCCTAAAGGGAATAAATACGAGATGGGAGGAAAATCTATATTTCAATATTTTTCCTCGCAATTATACTACATATTTCGGCATCAGGGAGCCGCTATTATACCTGGCATTGAAACTGGCATCATGCTTTTGAATGCACGAGGTTCACTTTCGAGATTCGCGATCACACGTACTCTGTTTATACTATGGAGTGGCAGTACTTGCCACGCATTTTATATGTTTGTCAGTGGTACAGAGGATCTGCAAATCATTCGCCATCGTCCTCAGTCATCTCTCCTTACTCTGTTTATGTGGTAAGTGAAATTTTATGTACTGTAATGTAACAGGCAACCATTACACCGTGTTTACACCGGACGCCACAGTTGTCGTGTCGCATCAGTTAAGTCTGTCTACACTGGTCATTCTATATAACTGATCTATACATAACTAATCTCTATTATAGATTAGTGGTTCTATAGTATTTTGTCGCACCGCGCCGCTCGCGTCCGGAGTAGAAACGGTGTTAGGAATTGTTAGTTGTTTTCCCTCATAAGGATTCACGCTTCGGGCACACACCCCTCCCCCTGCTCGCCTCCGTCCCCGCTGATGTCATCGTCCGTCACAATGTTTCACTGTAGACATCGTCCGATGCCAAATTTGTAGACATCGCCCAACCCTAGTTTTAATTACACAGTTTATAGTTTTACACACACATACATATATAAAAATTTAATTTAACATTTTTTTACACACATACACACACATATAGAAGAAAATATATTATATATATATATATATATATAGATATATAAATATAACTATGTGACAGAAATATAAAAATATTATATATGGCAAAGACAGTCATACAGTTTGGAAATGACATGAAGGAGAGTAAAAGATGACAGATCTGTCATTTTTGGGTGAACTATTAGTTTAAGGTCAATCTTTCCATTATTTTACAGCTGTTCCAACAAAAACTGTAGAAATCAATGACTTTTAATTAATTGACTTATCAAACCAGATGTTGAATCCAACTGGAATATATACATTAGTGCTGTCGAACTATTAATCGCATCCAAAATAAAAGTTTTTGTTTACATAATATATGTGTGTGTACTTTGTGTGTGTGTGTATATATATATATATATATAAATAAATAAATAGACACACACATACAGTATATATTTTGAAAATATTTGCATGCATTTATATTTATATAATTTATATTATATAAAAATATATTTAATATACAAATAACAATTTTCTTAAATATATACATGCATGTGTTTGTATTTATATATACATACATACATAATATACACAGCACACACACATATATTATGTAAACAAATACTTTTATTTTGGATGCGATTAATCGTTTAACAGCACTAATATATACATACATATATATATGGATGGAAATACAATTCCACACATAATCCATTACACCATTATAAACCCACTGACTTCGATTCTAACATTGTAATTTACATAGAAAACAAGAACAGAAACATGTATATGTTCAATTAATCTCATCTTTTCAATTATGAGAGCGATTGTGTCAACTGTAACTGTAGATTACTCTACACCTGCGCTCGCCACAAGCAAAAACACAAACCCCCATCATACATCACTACACTAGAAGTACATTATCCTATTTTCGTATCATACAAAAGTGTTTTAAAGCGCTTTAGTGGACTGAACTGAATGAGGTGCATTTACATAACTGTACTTGGTGACCAGCGGCGCTGCTAACAGATGAACAACCAGCCGGAAAACTCACCTAAGATCCGCGATACGACCCCCAAACCACTTTAAACACATACATGCAGATGTTTTGTACCGTCTTATATGCGTTGTGTATAAAACACATCATTATTTGAAGCCCCTCGAGCGTGCTAGCTGTTAGCGCGTTAGCACGGGCGTGCGATGCTCTCTTTTGTTGACGTTAGCTTCCGCGCTAACTGTGCTCAAACATAACTAATAAAACACATTGTCGCCGCTTGAACAAGCGTGTGTGGCGGTAAATCGGCGTCTTACCTTTTTACACCCTTGTTAGGATCCCTCGGCTGCGTTGTGACTCATTAAATGATTAATATTAATTTATGTAGTACTCCCTGATTCTTTTATTTTATCTATCAATTGAGCAGGAGCAGCGACCTCAAACGCCCCCCGAGGCGCACAGACTCGCTCTGAAGGTTCCGCTCTTCTTACGGTCCGGGGGGCTGAGTGTCACTGAGTGTCGCTGAGTGTTTCATAATCACTCAGGGTTGCACACATGTCAATACAACAAGGTGGCGTCTGGCGTGTTGTATAAATGCCTAGAATAATCCAGACAGATGACTTACAAGAGGAAGTTCAAAGACAAGGCTGTCGGTGACAGTATCTAGGCATACACCGTTTCAATCTGGAAGCCTGTACTTTCATTTTTTTAAATTCGTTTCGTTTCGTTTTGGGATGTACCTTCATATTATGCATGCATTTTGATGTTTTAAGTATTGTATTAAGTTATTGCATACATATAAAATAGTAGCCTATATGTGACATGTTTTATGTTTATGACAGGTAAAGCTATACATACAGTATTATGTAATTCATTACATAATAAACATTATAGGCTGTGTTATATGTTATAAAACAGCCATGTTTATGGAAAGGTTGTTAAAATGGCAAAGATGTTCAAGCTAGGTTTTACATTTTGCTTAAGCCTGTATTGTTATAAATAATATACTATTATGATGTAATAATATATACATTCATTCAAGTATTTGAGTAGCCTACATATCTGTTTAATTTGTTGAATTAAAATATTATTAGAGAATTAAAAAATATTATTTTTATGATATTTGTGTAAAATGTGCTATTGCGTTCAAATAAATCGATTTATTGTGTGTTATATAATTTATTATATAATTAGAAGCAGTTTATAGCATGTTATAAAACAGCAAAGTTCAAGAAAAGGTTGTGTAAATCCCCGAAATCCATTTAGACGACTTTCACTTTTTACTTGATTATACATATTATTTTATATAGAGTCTAGATTCTAGAAGATAATAATATATGCTTTGATTAATGTATCATATTTTTCTATACAAGCCTGTAGTTATCTTTTTTAGACTGTATTATTGCAATATTATATTACTTTGTCATTTATAATGTAATAATATGTACTTTCATGAATCATATTTTCTATACAAAGCCTTTTTACTTTAACCTTTTTTTATTTAGCATATATCTTTATGATATTTTAGTGTTTTTGAACATTAAATATATATTTTTGGAAACTATAGTATCTGATAAATAGTCAATTCTAATATTTTAATGCGCTTAAAATTATTTAAATATAACAATATGTTAAAAATACATGTTATTCGTGTTATGTAACTTATTATATAATTAGGAAGCATTTTATGGCATGTTAAGAAAAACAAAAAACAGTGCTTTTAGAAAAAAGTTTCTTACTGTCTAAGACCCAAGAATAATCAAACTAGAAAACTTTTTAAATGTAGTTTAGGACAAAAAAAGAGACAGTACCAGTATCACGCCTTTATAATAATACATTTGTTTATTATTATTATTATTACTACACTAAACTATATACATATTATTGTCTCTAACAGATTTTTACTTATGCACTAAAAGCATTCAGTAACTACACTGTAAAAAAAAATCCGTAAAATTTACGGTAAAAAACCGGCAGCTGTGGTTACCGGAATATTACCGTAAAAAATACGGTAGCAATGTTTTAGGTTTTAACTTACATTTAGTTAAATACTGTAATTTCATTAACTGATATAATGTTAATATACCAACCTATTGAAGCACTGAAATCTGTTTTGTACCTTTGTAATAATCTGATAACCACCAAATGCAGGTAGAAAGTCTCAGGTGATGAGAAAGTCACATAATGAACCAAAGCCCATCACATGCAGCTTTTAGATAATAACACATATAGAAGCTGCACCGTGTCATTCACACAAACGCTAAACACCATCATGGTAACACACATGAAACTGAAATAATGCAATAAACATTCATTTAACAACATTAGGTGTAACACACAACCCTAATATACAAAACTAAGAAGAAACATAGTTATTTCAACAAAAAAAACATCAAATTTGAAATGTAACGCAGGGAATTCTGGGAATGTCAATTTACGGTTATTCACTGTAAATTATACGGTCTTTTTCACTTCCAAAAACGGTATACTACTGTAAAATTAATGTCCAATACAGTTTTTCACCGTATATAGTAGGGGAATTTACCGTTTACCATTTAACAGGTTTTTACTGTAGCATTTTTACAGACTTTTACCATTAAATTCACGGTCATTTTTTACAGTGTACAAATCACGTAAATCACTTTTAATTACATAAAATATTATGTAAAGTGATATTTAGGCATACATAATGTCCAACATAAACGGTTTAGATCGAGATATAGGACAACCACAAACAGGTATACCAAAAAAAAAAAAAGCAATGAGCGAATAAATAAACTTACGAACCCCGTTTTATCGTGACACTCATCTGTCGTGAACTTCACAGCAGCAGCTGCAGCGCGTCTTCACTGTAGTGCGTCATGACGCACGGCGCAGCGGAAAGACGTCAACTACAGCCGACGGCGCTGCTCTTTTTGTGTTTACTAGCCGTCCAGATCGTCCAAAGATTGATCAAATGTGTATTAGGAAATGACTGATGTAGTGTTTTATAATATTATGGACTGGTCGATGGTTTAGCGGAGAGATCTGGCGACTCTGATTTCTGCAAAAATGAACAAAGGTTGGCTGGAGTTAGAAAGTGACCCGGGTGAGTCTCTAAATAAACATTTATGCACATAATGCCATTATATAATAATCAATAATTATATTATTATTCATAAACTATCCTGTAGGTTAACATGTCATCTTCCAATATAGTATTTTGTGCTTGTAGTATATTAATTTGACTAAAATGCAGATAAGTCAACGCACTCGTATTAATTTCTGGTTTATCTCATAATATAATACTTTATCATATACAACTTCTACTTGCTTATAATACTGTCTGTTTTGTGATGTCTCGTTCTTTTTCAGGGTTGTTCACACTCTTGTTGGAAGACTTTGGTGAGTTGATCTGTTTGGCACAGACATGCTTTTATCAATCTATTAAATATGTCAAGTCAAGTCTGCTTGGAAAGTATCATTATGGAAAGTATGATATAATGTTTATGTTTGGACTCAGGTGTGAAGGGCGTTCAGGTGGAGGAAATCTATGATCTTCAGAGCAAATGTCAAAGGTGGATTAATCACACACTTTTACGTTTTGTAATTTTTTTTAAGCCTGTATGTTAATATTTATAAACTAATATTAATTTGTTAACAATATGAATCATTTACATGTTGTTTGTATACATGCATATATTAAAATTGTTAATATCAGTATGTATTACAGCTTTTATCACAATTACATTTTTAAGCCTGTATAATATTGTTATATTGGTTTCCTAATGATATTAATAATTTAAATACTAATTATAATGGTATTTTGGATTTTTGTTAACCTTTCATTTTTAATTTATTTTTTATAATTTATATCTATGTATAAATATATAATATTTTATTGGTTATTTCATCATACAATTTACCTCTTTTACCACTTAACATTTTAAGCATTTATGTTTATACAATAACAATTAATAAATTATTAATTTTGTAAAAATTAGAATTTTTATCTATCTGTCTATATAAAACATGTATTACAGCTTTTATCACAATTACATTTTTAAGCCTGTATAATATTGTTATATTGGTTTCCTAATGATATTAATAATTTAAATACTAATTATAATGGTATTTTGGATTTTTGTTAACCTTTCATTTTTAATTTATTTTTTATAATTTATATCTATGTATAAATATATAATATTTTATTGGTTATTTCATCATACAATTTACCTCTTTTACCACTTAACATTTTAAGCATTTATGTTTATACAATAACAATTAATAAATTATTAATTTTGTAAAAATTTAAATTTTTATCTATCTGTCTATATAAAACTTTTTTTGGATTATTCTAAAGCTGTCCTGTCTTTTTTTTGTCTTCTCAGTCCTGTTTATGGCTTCATCTTCCTCTTCAAGTGGATCGAGGAGCGAAGATCTCGCCGTAAAGTCTCCACGCTGGTGGATGAAACCTCAGTTATCGATGACGAGATTGTTAACGACATGTTTTTTGCTCACCAAGTTAGTCCCGACAATATTTGCACTGCAACACAAATCTGCAGTTATTATCCTCCTTTTCTATAGTCTGTTTGTGGAATGTTGTGTGCAGTTGATACCGAACTCCTGCGCCACTCACGCTCTTCTGAGTGTGCTTCTGAACTGCAGCGGTGTGGAGCTGGGAACGACTCTGAGCCGTATGAAGGCTTTCACCAAGGGCTTCAGTCCTGAGGTCAGTTACACACATAAAGATCATTTTTGGATACTTAAAGGGATAGTTCACCCAAAAATTAAAATTCTGTTATCATTACTCACCCTCAAGTTGTTCCAAACCCATATAACATACTTTCTGCTGTTGAACACAAAAGAAGATATTTTGAAGAATATTGCTAACCAAATTGATGATGGTAGCCATTGACTTCTACAGTATGGGAAAAAGTACTATGCAAATCAATGGCAGCCGTTAAAGGGTTAGTTCACCCAAAAATGAAAATTCTGTCATTAATTACTCACCCTCATGTCGTTCCAAACCAGTAAGACCTTCGTTCATCTTCAGAACACAAATTAAGATATTTTTGATGAAATCTGGGAGCTCTCAGACCCTCCATAGACAGCAACACAACTGAAATGTTCCCAGACTCAGAAACATAGTAAGGACATCAGTAAAATAGTCCATGTGACTTCAGGGGTTCAAACGTAATTTTACAAAGCAGCAAGAATACTTTTTGTGTGCAAAGAAAACAATAATAACATCATTTATTCAACAATTCTTGTCCCCGGGTTACCGTCTTCCACCATGTTGGAGAGTACCCCAGAGCATAATCAGCGTTGTTTACGTTCAGCATGTGCGCACTTTCTAGTAAACGTAAACGACGCTGATTATGTTGGTTATTTTGACCCCTGATGTCACATGGACAACTTTACCGATGTCCTTGCTACGTTTCTGGACCTGGGAACATTGCAGTTTTGTTGCTGTCTATGCAGGGTCAGAAAGCTCTCGGATTTCATCAAAAATATCTTAATTTCTGTTCTGAAGATGAACGAAGGTCTTACAGGTTTGGAATGACATGAGGGTGAGTAATTAATGACAGAATTTTCATTTTTGGGTGAACTAACCCTTTATCTATTTGGTTACCTTTATCACTTTGTCATGTTTAAAAATGTCTGAATGTCAACAAAGTAGCATTAGCACACTTACATCTTCTCTTTTTTTTAAAACAAGTCTTTATTGTTTGACTTCTCAGAGTAAAGGTTACGCCATTGGAAACGCTCCTGAGCTGGCAAAAGCCCACAACAGCCATGCCAGGTAGAGTCAAGTTTTAACATTACACGTCTTCCCCATTAACATAGAATAAGTAGATTTTACACAAACAGATCTAAATCTGCTGTGTTGTAGTCATTGTTTTTGTCTTGTTTTCCATGTAGACCGGAGCCACGGCACCTGCCGGAGAAACAGAACGGCATCAGTGCCGTGCGGACAATGGAGGCATTTCACTTCGTCAGTTATGTGCCAATCAAAGACCGGCTGTTTGAGCTGGATGGTCTGAAGGCATATCCCATCGATCACGGTGAGAACGTAATGTCAATAAAACTCTTTTGTGAGTTTAAGGAGAAGAGTAGATTACATTAATCTGTCTGTCTTCCTCAGGGCCGTGGGGTGAGGATGAAGAGTGGACGGATAAAGCCAGACGGGTCATAATGGAGCGAATAGGACTGGCCACTGCTGGGTAAGAGCTAAACTAATCAAGATTCACATCTTTGGGTTTGAGGAAAAGTATATATAGAACATATTGCAATATATATATATATATATATATACACACACACACACACTGCTCAAAAAAATTAAAGGAACAGCACTTTGAAAACACACATCAGATCTCAATGGGGAAAAATATCATGCTGGATTTCTAAACTGATATGGACTGGATAATGGGTCAGGAACAAAAGGATGCCACATTGTTTGATGGAAATGAAAATGATCAACCTACAGAGGGCTGAATTCAAAGACACCTCGAAAATCAACGTGAAAAAATGATGCAGCAAGCTAGTCAATTTTGCTGAAATTTCATTGCAGCCACTCAAAATGGCACTCAGTAGTTTGTATGGCCCCCAAGTGCTTGTATGCATGCCTGACAATGTCGGGGCATGCTCCTAATGAGATGACTGATAGTGTCCTGGGGTATTTCCACCCAGACCTGGACCAGGGCATCACTGAGCTCCTGGACAGTCTGAGGTGCAACCTGGCGGCATCGGATGGACCGAAACACAATGTCCCAGAGGTGTTCTACTGGATTTAGGTCAGGCGAGCGTGGGGCCCATTCAATGGTATCAATTCCTTCATCCTCCAGGAACTGCCTGCATACTCTGGCCACATGAGGCCGGGCATTGACGTGCATAGGGTTGCAAAGGGGTAAAAAATATCTGGAAACTTTCCAAAAATCCCTGGAATATTCCCAAAAAATCCTGGAAAGTTTCCAAAATTTCTGGAATGTTTCCTAAGTTTACTGGAAATTTTCAAAATTTTTGCAACCCTAGTCGTGCACCAGGAGGAACCCAGGGCCCACTGCACCAGTGTAGGGTCTGACAATGGGTCCACGGATTTCATCCCGATACCTAATGGAAGTCAGGGTACCATTGTCTAGCCTGTAGAGGTCTGTGTGTCCCTCCATGGATATGCCTCCCCAGACCATCACTGACCCACCATCAAACCGGTCATGCTGAATGATGTTACAGGCAGCATAACGTTCTCCACGGCTTCTCCAGACTCTTTCACGTCTGTCACATGTGCTCAGGGTGAACCTGCTCTCATCTGTGAAAAGCACAGGGTGCCAGTGGCGGACATACCAATTCTGGTGTTCAATGGCAAATGCCAGTCGAGCTCCACGGTGCCGGGCAGTGAGCACAGGGCCCACTAGAGGACGTCGGGCCCTCAGACCACCCTCATGTGGTCTGTTTCTGATTGTGTTTAGGAGTTTAATTGACTTGATGCTATACTCTGATTAAAAAGTGTTCCCTACATTTTTTTGAGTAGTGTATATTTATATTTTATTATGAATTCAAATTATATAAATATATTTAATATAATTTAAATAATATTAAAACTAATGTTGTCTTTCTAATGTATCTGATTTGTCTTCTCGTTCCTCAGAGAGCCCTACCATGACATCCGGTTCAATCTTATGGCGGTGGTTCCAGATCGCAGGATAAAATACGAGTCTAAGCTGGAGATCCTGAAACGGAACAGGCAAATCATTCTGGAAGGGCTCCAGCAGGTTAGGGAGAAAAAAGTGAGTACTTTTTTGTGTGTGTGAATAAAATCCAAATTTTGGAGTCTCAAACATTCTGTGAAGGATTTCTCTATTGGCACTTTTCCATTGTACGGCTCGGTACGGCTCACTTTTGGTGGGTTTCCACTGTGTACAGTACCTAGTACCTTATACTTTTTTTTTTTAGTACCACCTCAGTTCCAAGCGAGCCGTACCGATACTAAAATGTGACGTGAAAACACTGCAGATTCATTGGATTTGTGACACAAGACACCAAACCCGCAAGATTTAACTAGTCAGCAACAGCCAGCGCAGTCACTTTTTTAAACAACTTGCTTGCAAGGACCAGCGCACGCAACTTGAAAAAAGAAATGGCTGTATCGTGGCGTAGCTGGGGTGGCGGCACAACTATAATGATCAGTTTATAATCCCACCCACATTGAAGCGTTACTAAACTGCAGTGGAAAAGCAAACCAAGCCAAAGTAAAGTGAGCCGAGCTGTACCACACAGTGGAAAAGCGCCATATGTGGTAAAATCTAGGTCAGTTGTGAATGTCTCAGTACACCTATGTATATGCTACAGGTAATTCAAATGACCCAACAAGGTTCAGGCCAGGATCGAAAGCAACAAGACTCCTCCTCTTCAGAAGACACGCCTCCTGCTGTGAAAAAGGAGGAGGGGCAAGGTACACCGATACCTTTGTGTACAGAGCAGGCCTCACCCACTGGTAACATATTTGAATTTAACTTAATTTGAATGTCTTACATTTATTTAAAATGAGAACCTTTTGATTAATACCTGTTATTGCCAACAATGACATGTGGAGAAATAAGTCAATGGGAACATTCTTGCCTCAAAACATACAACAGTCCGTGTGAATAGGTTTTAAAAATAATGTATAAATATAGTTTAAGCGTAATTCAGTAATGTAGGGATTCAATAAAAAAGAACCTAAAACATGTCCCACTCCCATGACACTTTAGAAATTCAGGAAGGTGCCACTGCTCTCCCAAGTCCCGCTGGAAAAGTCAGACCCATGGCTAAACCTGCCACCTTGCCTAGAGGGGGCGCTCCGCCACCAGCCCCTCTACCTGTTCCCAGCCTCAACCCCAATCCCATCGTCCAGCGTCTGCCAGCCTTCCTGGACAACCACAACTACGCCAAGTCCCCCATGCAGGTAAGGTCGGTTGTGTTTCAGGATATCTGGAATAGTTAGCATGATATGTGCTTTCATTCAGTATGCTTGATGATTGATAGGAAGAGGAGGATCTTGCTGCAGGTGTGGGTCGCTCACGCCTACCTGGCCCCCCTCAGCCCACTTATTCTGATGATGAGGATGACTATGATGATGAAGAGGAGGAGTGCAGCACTGCAGGTGCCACAAGCAGGTATACAACTATGAAAGTGTTCAAATTTGAACATATTTAATGTGTTCTTGCAGTGGTAACAAACCTCCAGTACTCAAGAGGGCGATAGAGTTCCTTCAAATGTCTGTATCGTTAAACCAAAATAAAGGTGTTATTATTCAGCAAACTATAAACATAGTGACAACTTAACAACCTTTACCTAACTTGCTTGGCAACTTTTTTTTACCATGACAGTGAGCACAGGGCCCACTAGAGGACGTCGGGCCTTAAGACCACCCTCATGTGGTCTGTTTCTGATTGTGTTTAGGAGTTTAATTGACTTGATGCTATACTCTGATTAAAAAGTGTTCCCTACATTTTTTTGAGTAGTGTATATTTATATTTTATTATGAATTCAAATTATATAAATATATTTAATATAATTTAAATAATATTAAAACTAATGTTGTCTTTCTAATGTATCTGATTTGTCTTCTCGTTCCTCAGAGAGCCCTACCATGACATCCGGTTCAATCTTATGGCGGTGGTTCCAGATCGCAGGATAAAATACGAGTCTAAGCTGGAGATCCTGAAACGGAACAGGCAAATCATTCTGGAAGGGCTCCAGCAGGTTAGGGAGAAAAAAGTGAGTACTTTTTTGTGTGTGTGAATAAAATCCAAATTTTGGAGTCTCAAACATTCTGTGAAGGATTTCTCTATTGGCACTTTTCCATTGTACGGCTCGGTACGGCTCACTTTTGGTGGGTTTCCACTGTGTACAGTACCTAGTACCTTATACTTTTTTTTTTTAGTACCACCTCAGTTCCAAGCGAGCCGTACCGATACTAAAATGTGACGTGAAAACACTGCAGATTCATTGGATTTGTGACACAAGACACCAAACCCGCAAGATTTAACTAGTCAGCAACAGCCAGCGCAGTCACTTTTTTAAACAACTTGCTTGCAAGGACCAGCGCACGCAACTTGAAAAAAGAAATGGCTGTATCGTGGCGTAGCTGGGGTGGCGGCACAACTATAATGATCAGTTTATAATCCCACCCACATTGAAGCGTTACTAAACTGCAGTGGAAAAGCAAACCAAGCCAAAGTAAAGTGAGCCGAGCTTCAGAGAGAGTGGAAAGGCAGCTTAAGTAGTAGAAAAAATTACTGTAGAAGAAAAAAAATTGCGCAAAAAAAAAAAGAAGCTCACAATAGTGGCCCTTGGAATGCAATGACGTATTTGCATTCATGTAGTTACATAGAGTATGTTTTGGACCTTTATTGGTTGTCTGTGTGATCAGCAGGGTCCGAAGAAAGGTTGGTCTACGTGCACGTACCATGGGCCGAAGTGGAGTCTGTGCGGTTGCAGCAATGGAGGGTCAGCTAGCACTCAGCGTTTTAGCTGAGAAACTCAAGAAGGAAGTCCAAAGGAAGGACTCCATGGCTACAACAGGTTCCACACCTCTGAATGTACGCACCGAGAGTCGCACGGGTGGGATCAGCATCACCTCGGCCTGCCAGCCGTCGCCCACGCCCAGTAACGAAAGCACGGATACGGCCTCGGAAATCGGAAGCGCGTTCAACTCACCACTTCGCTCGCCCGCGAGATCGCAAGCAGCTACACGGCCCTCCAGCCCTGTGGTGCCTCACTTGAGTCGTGCGCTGTTTGGAGAAGAGGAGGGGCTGCTTAGGTTAGATGCCCGACACAATCGAGCCGTCCGGGACTTGGGGGCGCTAGTGAGCTCCACGATGCTGCGACTGCAAGAGGATGGCGTCATGTACGCCTTGCCAGCTACAGGTACGTGTTCACGTTCAAAACAATGAGGTTTTAATAACTGAAATTTCTTTTGTGGAATACTTTTTTGGATAACCTCGATCTCATTTGACAGAAATCTTGGAAGGGTTAAAGAAAGCAGGTGGTGTGGAGAAGAAAGAGAAAGAAGAGACGACTGGTCCAGGAGGAGAGGAGGAAGTGAAGGAAGGACCATCGTTTTTAATGAATCAATTGAACCAATTCACACACAAAAAAGAGAGGACCGTCTCATTTGGACACGTCAGACTCATGAATATTAGTATTGCATTTTAGTGTTGTTTAATGTAAATGCCAATCTTTGAAAGAACCGATTGAAGAAAATGAGTCAGATTTTTTTTATGTGTTTAAATGCAGTCGTTTTTTGTGTTCACACATTTGATGTTTTTATCATTAAAATGCTACTGTGTGCAAGACTTTTGTTTTTCTCGTTAATAAAATACTGAATGGCTGCTGAGTCACTTATACAACCAATCAAGTTTTAATATTGGCAAAATATTGCTCAAAATGATTATTAGTCTCATTTTACCGTGATTAAAGGGGGTTTCTATGTCTCTGAAACATTTAACATGAACAGTGATGCTTTACTCCAAACTTCCAAACAAGTGATTCACAACACAGGTTAAAGATTTGAATTACTTTGAAAATGGCTCACATTTCCTCTGTTTTATTTGTTTAGGCTTTGAGAGATGCAGCATGTATAAGACAGACTCTGTAGTCTGTGATTTTTGGAGATCTGAGTTCTGCTGTGGGACCTGTGATGAGAGCTACTGCTGCTCGGATCAACAAAAGAAATTTACTATTAAAGAACAAAGTGACTGTCTTTTGTAAGGAATTACTTTTTTTCTTTCTTAATATAAATCAGAGCTAAATGTTTAATATTTCTCCCTCACCAGGGGTGTATTCCAGAAAGCACGGTTAACTTACGTAAGCTAAACCCTGAACTTTCGGTTGATTAACCCCAAACCTTGCTTACTCGAGGTATGTGGTTCCAAAAACACGTCCGGGAGTAAGTTCATTCAACTCAGAGTATGTTCCTGGTTAAGACTCAAGACATTCTCAACAGAGTGAAGAATCGATGAGTCGCTATGGAGAAAAAAAAAGCACTCCATGCTGTTTCTTTCTTCTTCTTTTATTCAATGGTCGTTTACATGCTTAGTGCATATCGCCACCTAATTGATGGTTGTGCAATCATTTTTATTTTTTCCGTTTAATCTTTAATCCTTGAGAATATTAATTATATTGTTTGTTTGATGCTAATTATATATTAAGTCATATCAGATATGTATTTTGATTTAGAATTGAGAAATTATAGAAAATGCCGATCCATGTGTGAGATGATAATATAAAATGTAATAAATATATATATAATAAATTAAACATTACCTTGTCGTAGTGTTTTATAATTTATACAGATAACTCTTATATATGCCAATAAAATAAATAATAACTATATCAGAATAATATATTACCTTATTTATTACTTATATTAGCGCTTCATCATTAACATATCATACAAATATATATATATATATATATATATATATATATAATAAGCTATATTACATAATGTAATATTATATAATGCTTTGCGCTATCTGTCACGCCCACTGAAGGCTCGTCAGTAGATCACACCTGCGCTGAAGTGAACAAACCCTGGAACATAACCTGCTCCGGAGCAGGTTATCTTCAGAGTGCAAGTTACTATGGTTACTTACATACCCTGAAAGTAACCTCCGATTTTGGAACCGAAAGCTGAGGTTATCCGCTCGCTTATCCTCAAACATACCCGGGTATGTCACATAACCTACTTTTTGGAATACCCCCCAGATGTTACCACTGGGTATTTATTCTGATAATTTTGTGATCATTTATATTATTTTCTAACTAGATTGGTTGTGCATGATTCTAACAATCTTCAGTTTATTAGTTAATTTAGTTTGTAAATACTAAATACAAAAAATAAATATGAGAAATTCATATTTATATGAAAATGTTTGTATAAAATGTTAAGTTTTGGTATAAGCAAGTAGATTTAAACATAACAGAGCGCCACTGAAACTAAGTTTTGGACAGAGCTGCCATTATTCTGTGAGATTTAGAGAACAGGAACCCTAGAGGAAACACCTTCCTGCCATCATTTCCCTCTTCAGTCCCTAGACGACAAAGGATTTTTCTAGTGAATGTGTCAAATACAATCACAACTGAATCTTAGGCTCTGTTTACACACAAGTGGATGGCTGAAATATTATCTCCATTTGTAACCTATTATTGTGTTTATTCTCCATTATCTGTCCAAAAGCAAAGACCTCAGGATTTCGCCTCAATATTCTCCTCAACGCGACGCTGTTTCTATTGCCGTCAGTGCTTCCATACTAGGACTTGTAGTCGTCATCATTTTGTTCCTCATCTGCTGGGTCTGTCCACGCTGCTATCTCTATAAGAGGTTCAGAAATCCTAGACGTAAGTCAATGTTTGTACGTTAAATTGGCCGAATGTTTTTAGAACGTCATTTCAGCGTTGTTCCACCTTTGATTCTTCACAAAGCTGTGATTACGACAACTACGGTCGTCACGACACAATACCTTCCGCAGCCTTCAGCCGTCATTCAGGGCGGTCAGTACCTTCCCTACCAGGCTTTGCCAAATAACCCACCTTGTGGAGGCCAACCAATGTCAACTGGACCACCACCCTCATATCAGGAGGCTGGTAAGATCTGGAAACGAGATGACCAAGACTATTTGAGCCAAGATGGCAAGCCATCAAAATGATTGCCGTCTTTGGTTTTTCAGTAGGTCCAGGGTATCCTGTTCCCATCCATGATGGTGGTCAGGCCACGTATCCTCTACAGTCAATGCTGCCCACAGACTACACCTCACCTCAACCAGCGTACAACCCTGCTTACACCAGTTGCAACAGTTCAGCCATCAAGACCAGTAACTAAACCCTAAACCAAACCGCTGCATTCTAGAGGGTTACATATTTCTGCTCTGCTGTTGTGAATTGTGCAGCTACTGTGGACACTATCGTACAATGGTGTTGAGAATACTTGTATTGTTGTTGTCCATTAATATTGACGTATTTATGCTCTTGTTCACCATTATGTTTACACTTGTTTAAACATTTGAATTTGTTTCTTTCTCTCTATTCTAACCAAAGATCTATCCATTGTAGTTATTTTGGGTCCTAGATTGGTACAGATATTTTGAGATTGTAAATTTGTTAAGTTGTGAATGTGACTATCGATTCATTTCATGCCAATCAAACTACGCAAGAGTCAAGCTGACTATCAGAGTTCAGAGTTGAAGAAATTGTTTGTATCAAGTTTACAGAAGTGGGTTTTGTTTGTTTGCATTTATAGAATTGTGTATTTAAAATCAATATGCTTTACACGTTACACTGGTGGGTTTTGGTTTTGTTGAATGTTTCTTGCATGAGAGGGGCACTATAGCCACTTATCAGGATTGTTTGAGTTACAACGGCAAGAAAAACATGGTTTAATTGGTCCTGCAGTCTCCGGAAATACACCATGAGCACGAAACGAGGTATTGAAGGGGATGAGCAGCGCTGTGCCTACAACAATACGGTTCTTCTGCAGTTTTATTTGTGGGGAGAGTAGGTAAGTGTAATAGTTTGTTTAATCAAACACTAAGAAAAATCTGTAGATAATGGAAAAAGGTACTGGTAATGTGTTATCCCGCTAATGTGTTTTAGATGTTTTCAAAGCTCCAAGTATTGTGCGTGTATAATGGCTGTTTTAATTCCTAAAACCCTTAAGGATTGCATGCAAATACTTACAAATTATAAAGACACGGAGTGTGAACTTTAACATCTACTCCTCAGCTATGTTCTATTCCTGAATGAATCTTTCCAGTCAGATCTTATCAATGAATCAGTCGAACTAGCTGACAAAATTGATCTGAATGATTTTGTTCATAAATCCGACTCAAGAACTGTTTCAAATGTCAGAATCAAGACTTGTAGTACTGTTAAATGTCGGTTAAATGAAAATGATGTATATTCTTTGTAAGAACTGATTGACGATAGCACACGTAGCCCTACATCTGCAAGATGTCTGTAAAAGATCACTTAATCTGGAAAGCATCTGCTATGTACAAACATCTAAAAAATGTCATAAGATGTCAGTTTTACATACATTCTAAATCATAAACATCTTAAAGACATTTTCTAAACGTCTATTTGATTGGAAATGTCCTATTGATATATTGCAGATGAGCAAACACTCTAATAAATACGTCTCGCAGACGTCAAATAGATTCTGGTAAACCAACGCTTCCAGGAGTGCAAATTGGTCCAATGCTTAGCTTGTTATTCGAAGACGGAAATTATTCAAAAGCTGAAACACGCCATTTCTAATGTTTCTTATGTTTATTTCCCCTAGTCTGTCCAGAAACAAACCCTTAAAATATTCAAGTCATTCTCCCCATCATGGAAGGCCCATCCATTGATAGCGTTTTTCGCAGTGGCCCTTTCTGTGTGGCTCATCTGGTTCTGCCTGGTGAAAAGATTCTTGAGACATGCGCAGCAGCGTAAGTGTCAATATGTGTGTTTTGTACATACTTAATGCTTTCAAATCATCTTTTGTAGAAAATGTGCAGTCAAGAACTACAGTCACGACTACACATCACCCACAATACTCACATAACCAGCCTGTGGCTAATAACCTACAGCCAGCTTATGGAGGGCATCCCATTCTGACTGGACCATGTCAGCAAACTTATGTACCGGGACCACCACCCACATATCAGGAGGCTGGTAAGATCCGCAAACATCTACCTGAAAGCTTTACAACATTAAACATACAGGCACTGAGGTTTGTTTATTTTATTTTATTTTAGTGTTAAACGATAGCTAAAATAATGTGGGGGCTATTAAATTATCTGCTTTTATATCTACCTATTTTAATGGATTTGGGAAGAATAAAGTCTTGCGCATTTTACAAGAACAAATGTTGTTGAACTTTTATTGTTTTAAAGGGGTTATCAGATGCCCATTTTCCACAAGTTGATATGATTTTTAGGGTCTTAATGAAAAGTCTGTAACATAGTTTGGTTAAAATTTCTCAATGGTAGTGTAAAAACACCTTTTTTACCCTGTCAAAAACAGCTCTTTTCAGAGCATGCAGTTTTGTAGCATTTTCTTTTAAATGTTAATAAGCTCTGCTGACACCGCCCCTCTCTTCCGAGCTGCTCTCAGAGAGACCGTTTACTTTAGCCGCATTCATCGTGAAACTTGCTAATTAGCACATTATTAGGAAAGGCGATTTGCAAAGATTCATTAAAAAACCTTACACTCACTTCTTCTGTAGGTGAAGCTGGACCACGAATGATTCGCGAGAACATAAACGCATTTATGTAGATTGGGGGCGCATTCCCTTCAGAAACAAACGTAATTCGCTGCGTCTTCAGCAGGATCTGCTTTTATATCTACCTATTTTAATGGATTTGGGAAGAATAAAGTCTTGCGCATTTTACAAGAACAAATGTTGTTGAACTTTTATTGTTTTAAAGGGGTCATCGGATGCCCATTTTCCACAAGTTGATATGATTTTTAGGGTCTTAATGAAAAGTCTGTAACATAGTTTGGTTAAAATTTCTCAATGGTAGTGTAAAAACACCTTTTTTACCCTGTCAAAAACAGCTCTTTTCAGAGCATGCAGTTTTGTAGCATTTTCTTTTAAATGTTAATAAGCTCTGCTGACACCGCCCCTCTCTTCCGAGCTGCTCTCAGAGAGACCGTTTACTTTAGCCGCATTCATCGTGAAACTTGCTAATTAGCACATTATTAGGAAAGGCGATTTGCAAAGATTCATTAAAAAACACTCACTTCTTCTGTAGGTGAAGCTGGACCACGAATGATTCGCGAGAACATAAACGCATTTATGTAGATTGGGGGCGCATTCCCTTCAGAAACAAACGTAATTTGCTGCGTCTTCAGCAGCTCAGATGTCGCGAGTAAATGACGACTGCTATGTTCATTATTACATCCAACAACAGAACACCTCAATCGCTTGGGAGACATTCTTGTCTACATCTGCTCTGGCGGTGAAACAATGGCGGACTGATGATAGCTCACTCAGGGCGGGTCTAAGGTAAGACACCAGTCAAGTCTGTGCTGAAACGCTACTGTCAATCAAACTATTGTGGGAGGGGCCTGTCTGTGTGACGTCACACAGACAGGCATCTGAGATCGGCTCGATTTGAGAAAGGGGTAAAGATTTTAGTAGATTAAAAATAAACCACTGGGTGGATTTTTATCATTATAGGGTGGTTGTGTACACACACTGCCAACACACATTTCAGTTCAAACTACTTGTAAAAGTGCATGTAGCATCATATGACCCCTTTAAGTCTGTAACAAAAAGTTCAACTAATTTGCTATACTTGTAATTATTAAGACCCGCCTTCAAGTGTGTGTGCTCCGGCTCCGACAAAGACTGTGGAAGCTCAAAAACACCTAAACTACTTATTTTTCTGTTTTGTGCGAAAACAGCTGCAGAACTATTTGTTTACACGCTAAGAATAAACTCTTGCGTAACTATAGTGTGAGTTTTTGAGAACAGGATTGTGGCGACAGTGGGCGAGGAGAATGATTTCTCAATGCGCGATTGACGCAGACAACTGAAAACAAGAAACTTTACATTTGAAAAATTAAGGGAAAATAGATCAATCCTATCTTTAATTACCAAACAGCCAAATTTTTATTTGCTGGTTTTTGTTTTCCAGCAGGTCTGTTTCCTGTTTGCTTCAGCCAGGCTGCATATGACGGTGATCAGTGGTTAAGTTGTATTAACAACACTGTTCCAGAACACAAGAATAAACTCTTGCGTAACTATAGTGTGAGTTTTTGAGAACAGGATTGTGGCGACAGTGGGCGAGGAGAATGATTTCTCAATGCGCGATTGATGCAGACAACTGAAAACAAGAAACTTTACATTTGAAAAATGAAGGGAAAATAGATCAATCCTATCTTTAATTACCAAACAGCCAAATTTTTATTTGCTGGTTTTTGTTTTCCAGCAGGTCTGTTTCCTGTTTGCTTCAGCCAGGCTGCATATGACGGTGATCAGTGGTTAAGTTGTATTAACAACACTGTTCCAGAACAGTTTAACCCAAATATTCAGATGTGTGCTGCGCATTTTATGGAGGGCTGTTTCCTGATCCTGGGAGAGTAGACTACATGTCGATTTTTTATTGTTTTTGCATAGAAAGGGTAATATACAATTGTCCAAAATCTTCTTCACAATAAACAGAACAAGCTGACCCTTTGAACCCCTCCAAGGCATTGCTAAGAATATAAAATAAATATTTTAATAAAATTATATATATATATATATA
>NW_015505266.1:465875-466768 GCF_001515645.1 Sinocyclocheilus grahami | reverse complement strand
GTGACACTGAAGACTGGAGTAATGATGCTGAAAATTCAGTGCTGCTGCACAGAAATAAATTATATTTGAAAGTACATTAAAATAGGAAACCAATATTAGAAATTTCAATAATATTTCACAATACTACTGTTTTGTTCTGTATTTTTGATCAAATACAACCTTGATGAGCATAAGAGAATATATATTTTAAAAAAAACATTACAAATCTGATCCCAAACTTGTTTGGTTCAAATTTGTTCTTAAAAAGATTGTGCTTTTATTTTTTTAACAAATCACGAACAAATTCTGATTGTATTGATTAAACTTTAGATCTACACATTCAACAAGTTTGACTTCAACGTTTGTGTATTTTTTCCCCTTTCGCTTTCATTTCTCCCCAGTGTTTGCGTGCCATTGATGACCGAAAAAACAGGAAAAAGTGTGGTTGGTTCTTCAGAGTTGGTAATAGTGTATGCATCAAGAGAAGGTGAGGTAGATAAAGAGGAAGAGCTGCGCGATGGCATCTACCTTAGCGGTTCTTCTGCTCCTGTCTGCAGGTTTATTCACGGTAAAAGCCGGTAAGTTAGGCAACCTGTTACAAAAATCTAAAGAAACACTTTAAACTTAGTTTTGGGCAGTTTACCGATGGCTGAAAATCATTTATTCAGCACTTGAGAAAAAAAATCACGATGGAAATGTTATAAAGTCCGTTCTCTTGAGTCATCGGATGGTCTTTTATATGTTGCATTTCTACTGTTGTTTCAGGTTTTGGTGAGGACTGTGAGAGCTACTACACCATCTATAACGAGTACAGGCCTGGGTTTAAGTGCTTTTTTCAGTACTGCTGTGGAGACTGTGATAACAGATTCTGCTGCCCCAGTGAACATTTGAAGTTAACCGAGTCTGTTCAAAGC
>NW_015505266.1:462286-464247 GCF_001515645.1 Sinocyclocheilus grahami | reverse complement strand
TCTTTTCCCCCCCCCCCCCCAGCTGTGGCAGGAGTGCAGGTAACTACAGTCACAAATACAAATTTAATTCAGCAGCAACCTGTAATGCAGGGGGCCCAGTGCCCACAATACCAACCAGTGCCGACTCAACCGGGTTACGGTCAGCCAATGCAGACGGGACCATATCAGGGACAGCCATATGCACCAGGACCCCCACCCTCATGTCAAGTGGCCCGTAAGAACACCTAGTACTCGACAGACTGAAACCATGTAGTAGCCTTTTCTGTGAAAGTAACTATTTTTTTCTGTTTCCAGTGAGTCCTGGATATCCCATTAGTCAGAGTGCATATGACGGAGGCCAGGCCATGTACACCATGCAGCCGACTGCCCAGCCGGGTGTCGCATATATGCCTTCAGAGACATCGAATCAGCTGGCCTACAACCCCGCCTACGTGCAGACACCAAACATCGGTTACTAAACCGCAAGCGTCTGTCACATCAGACATTGCTGGATTGTGGAGGTTGACTCACTTTCGCGAGGCAGTAAGAATGTGCCCAATTTAATGTGGATTATACAAGACTAGTGGATGTGTTATAGTCAGGGTTATTACAGTTTTTTTTTTTTAAAGGTGCAGTGTGTAAATTTTAGCGGTATCTAGCGGTGAGGTTGCGAATTGCAACCAACGGCTCAGTCCCCCGCTCACCCCTCCCTCCCTTTAGAGAAGCTACGGTGGCCAATACAGGACTAAGATGTCATCGGTAAAGACAGCAGAGAGCAATGAGATTTCTTTAAAAAAGGTAAATTAAGGAATATTTAATTATTTAATAAATCGATGTTATTGCGAATATTAATGTACTTGTTCATCATTGTGTCAGTGTTTTATTCGCAAGAACAACAAAGTGACGAAACGCGCTCTGCAGAGCAGTTTGTCCGTTTAGGGCTACTGTAGAAACATGGTGGCGGCTTCCATGTAAGGGGACCCTGGTGTATGTAGATATAAATTGCTCAATCTAAGGTAATAAAAACATAACGGTTCATTAAGTAAGGTCTTCATACACCTCTGAAAACATAGTTATGTATATTATATTGCATTTCTGTATTGCATTACAATAGATCGATGTAAATATTACACATTGCACCTTTAAATTGGAGTTATTTTGTGTTATTACTTTTAATTTCTTTCAGTTTAGTTTTCACTCTGTGGCAAACTGGAAAAATGATTTTAGGAATTGTAAATAAAGCAAAGATTACTAGTAAGTTTTTACAAGAAAATACAATTTCAGTCTTTCTGCTTTCTACTTTCTGCAAGCAATGAGTGAATCGTTTTAATGCAGTTTTAGTTTTTTATTCGTTTTTTCAGTATTAATTATTCTAGTATTATTTTAGTACTGAACTGTACTGTTACACAATATAAAATTGTATATACTAAACAGACTAAAATCTAAAATATAACTCATCATTTTTATTTGATTTTTGTTGGTTAATGTTCTTTCGTTTCAGTTTATGTAATTCTGTTATTGAGTTTTCATATTTTCATTACACAGAAATACAAACGTATTGGTTTTTACATTTCAAACGGCAGTGATGGTGATTCTGTTTAAAGAAAGTGTCGACAATTTTCCCATTTTGAGATTTTTTCCTTTGAGGGTCTAAAATGCAACCGCATTTCTATAACAATGACTGTCACACAATTTCCACAATTATGTCATGAGTCCCACTGACTTTCTGTAGCAACAAGTTTAAATGCACATGCAAGATTTTAAGCACAAAATGGCTGTCAATGTAGGAAAAAGGGTTACATTTTTGATCATGCAACCTTTGTTAAAGCATTAGGGGAAACCACTGTCATTTGCGGTTCCTTTTCAGATTGTATTATATTGTTTCAGGTGACATTGTTTTTTGAGATGCAGCCTATTTGTTTAACGGCTACACATTTTGTAAATGTTTAACTGTTGTTTTATATGTTTTTATGTTTAAAAGA
>NW_015505266.1:460125-461859 GCF_001515645.1 Sinocyclocheilus grahami | reverse complement strand
TTTTTTGTTTTTATCTGTAGTAAAACCATGGTAAATTTTCGTAAGGGAAGGTCCAAAACACTAGACATAAACATCGTTGTGGAGACGTTTATGCAGATCTAAAGTGTTTTTACGATTTTCGATTCACACTGAAACATGACTAAATATAATATTTAAAAATATTAATTGTTTGATAATGTGATACCTTTCCAACAATAACTTGTTTTAAATTTGCACCCATCTGTCAGATGCACCAAGCAAACCCGTTGTGCTCTAACTGGCTCAGCCATACTTGATACAAAATCATATCTGAGGAGGTACTTTTAAGTAAGAAATTACTTTGCAACCATTCAAAGTATAATGTAGCCTAATAAAATAAATAAAAAATGTAAATGTAATACAGACATATTCATCATGTTGTCACTGTTATGTGACCATACTGACCTACAAGGGTTAGTTGCTTTGCTTCTCTGCCATTAAAATGCCTGTCTGAAAACCCATACTTGCAGTCTTTCCTCTTGAGCACTTGTGTTACATGACATATTTCCTGTATTTGGCTCGTGTTCGATGAAGCGTCAAAACTGCAATTGTGTGTAGAATTTCTGATTTCCTGATGGGACACAAGTACAGTGTTGTTAAAGTATTAGTTCATATAAAGCTTAATTTACACATTTTGATTTTTAATCATTTGCACTCCCTTAAAAGTCTGTTCATCAGTCCCTAGTTAACAAATGACAATTGGGGCAACTAAGTGATTAAGTGTGCAAATGTTTTACAAAATACACTAATCTCTGCAGCAATAAAATGTGTAGCAGTTTACAATTTACAACCAAATTATATGAAATATCTAATTCATTTAACTTACACCGGAAACACCCTCTGTTCACTATGGCATACTTGCGACGCCTCTGGGCAGTTATTTTAGGCATCCAAAACCAACTCATATCTACCAGAAAGGGGAAATCCTGACATTTCAAAAACTGCTTACCTCATTCACCTTTAAATTATATATTTAAACTCTGAAATAATGCTATTCCTTATCCTCAAACAGAATTAAAGTCAGCATACATTGAAAATGTACCCAATCTTATTGTGACCAATTCATCTATAAATACAGCATGTTTCATTTTTTTATTCTTGTAATATTTAATGAAAATGCCATAAAGGGACTTTCCAGTGAAAATGACATCTCTCTGGTGACGTATGCCAGACTTCTCCAAACATCAGCCAGAAAATTTAAATAAACGGAACGTTGGGTGTCTTGTCTCTCATATTTATTTTCATATAAAAGCAACAGAATGTAAATAACTTCCATTTTATTAGTAACAAAGAACATGAGCGTGAATGACACAATGTCTCGTATGGTGGCTGATTCACTATGAAAAGTGAGAACTGTCTTTCTTGACTCAACTGTTACTCCTCTCCTCATTGTAGCCGCCTACTCTCGTCTACTTTCACATCTCAGATGAGCATATGTGAACACGTTCATTGAAATGAATTAGATTGAAAGAACGATTCATGAACCTTTGGAAAAATG
Source organism: Sinocyclocheilus grahami (assembly GCF_001515645.1). Classification (NCBI taxonomy): domain Eukaryota; kingdom Metazoa; phylum Chordata; class Actinopteri; order Cypriniformes; family Cyprinidae; genus Sinocyclocheilus; species Sinocyclocheilus grahami. The sequence continues at coordinate 460,343 of NW_015505266.1, read as the reverse complement.
GGAAAAAATATTAAATAGGCACTGAAAAGTCCAAAATTAGGAAATGCCCATAAGAAAGATGCAACATTACAGAAATGTCCAAATGAAGGCATGATCGGACAACGAAATGCTCCTTGGGGTTACTTGCAAATAATTGTTGAGAAGAAAAGATGCATATAACGGCAAATGACTTTAAGAATTAAAGGGGTCATATGATGCGATTTCAAGTTTTCCTTTCT
>NW_015505266.1:459900-460115 GCF_001515645.1 Sinocyclocheilus grahami | reverse complement strand
CCCCACATGTCTACATCACTGTGTTGGAAGATTTGCATAACACCGTTCAAATGTTCACGCAAAGAAAGGCGGCGCAACTTTTATTCTCGCTGTAGTATTATTCCCGCCGCCGCCATGTAGTGGAGATGCTGTGTGTTTCGTTGTGAGAGCGAAACTACTTTGTTTGGTCTTCCAAAAGAGGACACAACTAGAAATCAGTGGTTAAGTTGTATTTA
>NW_015505266.1:453398-459325 GCF_001515645.1 Sinocyclocheilus grahami | reverse complement strand
TCATATGACCCCTTTAAGCCAAAGGATTAAAGTTGAAAAATGCATACTTTCCTACTATATAGTAGGCCAAAAACAGTATGTGAACAGACTAGTATGTCCAAATTCACAGTATCTACAAAGTACCTGACCTACTTCTGGTAAGATTCTGAAGTATGCATCTGATAGACACTTTGTTAGAAGATACAGTTATTAGATTTTAATTCAAAATTGCAAGGTAAAAAAGTGAAAACGTAAATATACACCAATGAATCATTCACAATAACGTACAATTGAGCATTAATAGGGTGAATTTTCATTTCATGCCGACTTTAAGTGTACTGGAGACTGAAGTGGGCTATTCCTGGTGGTTTCACATGAAATTCATCACTAAAATGATTAAAGTCTTAAAGTTTGGCATACAAACAGTGTGTACTTTTAGTTCTGAAATTTGCAATAAAGAAAATAAACGGTGACGTAAAGAAACAAAAATAAACAGGAGACTGAGGCCCCAAGTAGCTGTTTTGGAGTAGCTGGTTAACCAGCTACCATGTCTCCAAAACCAGCTTATGACCAGACCTAGTTTTAAAATGCATTAGTAGACTTTCGTTTTCGTTTTATCCACAAAGGCTCCAATATGGGAGGGGCATTTATGGATTGTGAGATCCACAGAATTCCGGTCCGTTATTCAGCCACCGATGCCCATTGTTGTGAGGGCAACGTCGTCTATGGTGTGTCGTGTTGTTTCATAATTTTACACTCGAAAACATTCATCTTTTATCCCGTGTTTACGCTTTAGACGCCACAGGCTTAGCAGTCTCGTGGTTAACAGTTAAACCTGTAAATTAAGCAGAACTGGGCTTTTGCCCTTCCTTTACCTAAGCAGGGCTCGTGAGAGCTGGAGGCGTCTTCTCAAATTACGACATCCGCAAGGAACGAGCTATTGAAGTGAAAGAGCTGAGCTATGGCGTCCACCGTCCCGGTTCTTCTGCTCCTGTCTGCGGTTTTATTCACGGCGACATTCGGTAAGTGTCTAAAATACCTAAAGAAACGGCCTCTTAGCGTTCAAACGTGTTCTTGTTGACGGTTTGTCCGGGTAAACCGATGTCTGCTAAGTATACAGCTGGCTCTGCCCTGACAAACAAACGCCATGAAATGCGCTGGCATGGCAAAACGTGCGTGTTTTTAGCACGTATTCTGTGTATTTTTGCTATGTGCTAAAGCATGACTTTTCTGTGTGTTATTTCTACTTACAAATTTCACACGTAATTCAGTATGCTTGTTTGTAATTATTTATTTAACGTTTTTGTCTACACCAAGTTTTTCAGTGTAGTACCCAGATAGCACACATACGTCTGCAAGATGTCTGTTAAAGATCACTTGATCTAGAAAGCATCTGCTGTGTACAAACATCTGTGTGTCGTGTTGTTTCATAATTTTACACTCGAAAACATTCATCTTTTATCCCGTGTTTACGCTTTAGACGCCACAGGCTTAGCAGTCTCGTGGTTAACAGTTAAACCTGTAAATTAAGCAGAACTGGGCTTTTGCCCTTCCTTTACCTAAGCAGGGCTCGTGAGAGCTGGAGGCGTCTTCTCAAATTACGACATCCGCAAGGAACGAGCTATTGAAGTGAAAGAGCTGAGCTATGGCGTCCACCGTCCCGGTTCTTCTGCTCCTGTCTGCGGTTTTATTCACGGCGACATTCGGTAAGTGTCTAAAATACCTAAAGAAACGGCCTCTTAGCGTTCAAACGTGTTCTTGTTGACGGTTTGTCCGGGTAAACCGATGTCTGCTAAGTATACAGCTGGCTCTGCCCTGACAAACAAACGCCATGAAATGCGCTGGCATGGCAAAACGTGCGTGTTTTTAGCACGTATTCTGTGTATTTTTGCTATGTGCTAAAGCATGACTTTTCTGTGTGTTATTTCTACTTACAAATTTCACACGTAATTCAGTATGCTTGTTTGTAATTATTTATTTAACGTTTTTGTCTACACCAAGTTTTTCAGTGTAGTACCCAGATAGCACACATACGTCTGCAAGATGTCTGTTAAAGATCACTTGATCTAGAAAGCATCTGCTGTGTACAAACATCTGTAAGATGTCAATTTTACATACATTCTAAATCATAAACATCTTAAAGCCATCTAGTAGACATCTATTTGACATCTGATAGAACGTCTTATAGATGTATTGCAGATGAGCAGACACTGTAAAAAAATACGTCTTCCAGATGTAAATGCAGACATCAAATAGACGTCTCCGAGATGTATGTGTGCTATCAGGGTAGTGAATATATAGATATTGTTTGTAATCTGTTTAAGTATCCAATGCACATTTTGCATGAGGCTATATGAAATGTTTGATCATTATGAAGTCTTTGGAAGTTTCTGTATATTTGAAAACATCTGAAATGTGATGCATTTCCCCATACCATAAAGGGTCTAAAATCAGCTCACAGGAATTACTTAATACATTTTATTATGTTGTTCCAATGCTTATTATTTTCTTGCGTGAAACACAAAAGAAGACGTTTGCCAGAAAGTCTGTGCTGCTCATTTACATACAAGAAAAGCAGATAGTTATTTACAACCAAACTCTAAAAAGCCATAAAAGTACCATTAAAATAATCTAAATGACTATATTCCAAGTCATATTCCAACTACTTGGGTTTGGGTGACCTGACATTGAATAAGATACCAAGATTTTAATTTGTGGTTGAACAACCCCTATAATATATTTTTGGCCAAAATGTCAGTTATTTCTTGTCTTTTTGCTTCTGTTTAGCCGACGATGACTGCAAAAGCTACATTACCAGCACTGGTGTGCTGAAGCCCTCCATTGACTGCAGGCGTTCACAATTCTGTTGTGGGACGTGTGATAACAGATACTGCTGCGACAATCAATATGAGAAGTTATCTGAGGATGCCCAAGAAGATTGTTTTTTGTGAGCAGTTTTACTTCTCTCATGATAGAAAAAATGTATTTCCTAGTTTCATACTGACAAGAGTGCACCAGCTGCTGCTTACTCTTTCTGTGTCGCTAGCGTCTCCAAACTAGGTTTTGAAAATAATGACTTCCTAAACACAATCTCCATTTTTGTTTGACTGGACAAATAGATTGGTGATGCCATTGGTTGAGTCAATGTCCCAGTGCTGCGATGGCCGGGATGTTTTGATAGTGCCAAAGAGTATTCACATTTTTCAGGGAGATCCATCTGCAAATTTGAATATGATTGTGATTAGGTCATATATAAGTGTGTTTCTAATGTGTCTTTTTCATAATCTGTCCTAAAGCAATGAGCATAAGTCTGTCGTTGTCGGCGTGACCATAGCGGGGATTGTGGTCTTCATCATTATGTTCATCATCTGCTGCGTCTGCCCCTGTTGCTGCCTCTACAAAATGTGCCGAACACCAAGACGTAAGTGTCTACAATTGCAGATTGTATCCATTCTTGTTCATGTTTTCAATTTGAGACATGATCTAATTGGACGGCGGTCATATTCCATGTTTAAATGTGAAGCCAATTAAAAATATTTGACAGTTTTTCAAACTGAATCTTACCAAATCCATCACTAACATGTTAATTGCGACATTATTTCCATGTAAAATACAGTAAAAAACTCTAATATTGTCTGTTATATTAGTCATGTATACTATAAAAACTAAACAAAAGTCAAAAGGACGTATTTAAAAAAAAATTAGAATGAAAATGTACTTATCCAAAATGTAATAATTTCTTAATTTTATTTCTTTTAATTTTGGTGTAAAATGTGACCTAGGTGTGTTTTCATGTATACAATAGGGCAGAAATGTTTTTTTTTTTTAAATCCACAAGTTTACACTTTCTCTGACCTTGTAGCCTATGCTACAAATGCTGGAATGTGTCTTTTGAGAGTGGAAAAACTGAATGCTGGAGCATTCTGGGATTCCCCACCCAGTCTGACTCACTGTGTCCACGGCAACCACAAACAGGGGAGGAAGCGCACATGTGCTACAGGAAGAGGCCTCCAGTGCCAACAGCCACTATTAATTATTGTGTGTCACAAGATGCTTACATGACGGCTGGCGTCTCACCCTCAGAATGTCTGTTTTAAACATTTAGTTACGTAGGGGGAAGAAGTGTTTTGGCTTCCCACTCTGGCAACTAGCAATGTAGTACCCTTCTTAAAGTGACAGTGCACTAATGACGCTTTTCCACTGCATGGTACAGCTCGGTACGGTTCACTCTTGGGGGGTTTTCCACTGGGTACAGTACCTGGTACTTTTTTTAGTACCACTTCGGTTGAGGTTCCAAGTGAACCGTACCGTTACCAAAACGTGACGTGTAAACTCTGCTGATCACGGATTGGCCGGAGAGAATCGTCACTACCTGCGTCACTGAACTTGCGACACAAACACAAAAGAACCGCTAGATTTAAATCAGCACAGCCAGCGAAGGATCGAACGCAACTGTTTTGAACGAGCGCACCTTTTTTTTTAACAACCAAAAAGTTTTGTTGTCTGTTGTGGAAGAACAGACGTTCCTCTCGTTGATAGCAGAGGAGCGGATCCAGCGAGAGCTTGATGGGGCGACGCGGAATGAAAACGTTTTTTTTAGGAGTCGTGGTAGTAGAGGCGGCGCAACTATAACGACATATGAATAATCCCGCCCACTCTAAAGCGGTACTGAACTGCAGTGGAAACGCAAACCGCGCCGAGCCGAACCGTGCCGTACTGAGCTGTACCGAGCCGAGTCGTACCACGCAGTGGAAAAGCGCCATATGTGCACATTTTTGAGTGCACTACCGCTTTAAGAAGTTCTTAAACGTGTGTTCATCATATGAAAGACTCACTGTTAAATTCACTGACCTGCCAAAATTGTCAGCCTTTTTTAAGCAGTGTTATTTTTGGATCATTGAGATTTTGAATTAGTTTTTATTTTTATAATTTTTTTCCTCATTTTGATTTTAAAGTGTTTGTCATTTTTGTTAGATTAAAAAAAATGTTTTATATTTTTTTTAATTCATTTTTATTTCAGTTTTAGTTATTTTAGTACATAAAGTTAAACTAAATAAAAATGAGATTTTTAAAATATTTTTTTAAAATAAAATAAAATAAAACTTAATTTATTTTTATTTTCATAATTTAGTTTGTTTAACATTTTAGTTAACTATAGTAACCCTGGCTGGAAATATGTTGTTGGTTGTATGTGAGGTTGCAGAACAGCATTTCGTCACCGGGTGGATTGGTTTTATTTTCAAAATGCATTCTTGTCTTAGGACAACTTTGATGAACTTTTTTGATCCACTTCTATATATAGCCAGTTCTAATAATTAAAGCACAAATGGATGTTGAAGTCTAGTGCATTTCAAATTTCACCATTTAACCGCGACAAAGCGGAACTACAACTGTGATTGTGGTTGCAGACATTATCTGTGTATACACACTCAAGTGGTCAAAACGTTGGAATAATTGAGGTTCTCTAATGCTAAGGATTTCTGAAGGATCGTGTGATACTGGAGCAATGATGCTGGAAATTCAGCTTTGTATGAAAGGAATAAATTACATTTTAAAATATATTAAAATTAAAGTTATTTTAAATTGATAATATTTCACAATATTACTGTTTTTACTGTATTTTTGGTCAAATACATACAGCCTTGGTGAGAGACTTCTTTCAGAAACATTAAAACATCAGCAGTGTCTTTTATATAATATTGTATGTATGTTATGCATTGACTGAATATCTCAACTCATTATTCATGTTCGTTTGCCTTTGATTGTTTCTACAGCTGTTATGGGAGCAACGACCACTACAGTCGTAAGCACACAGTGCACACAGTACCCTCAGCAGCCTGTTGTTCAGGGAGGTCAGTACCCGCCGTACCAGCCCATGCCGTCTCAGGCCGGGTATGGCGGCACACCAGCTTATGGAGGACAACCCATGCCGACGGGCCCATATCAGG
>NW_015505266.1:439646-444313 GCF_001515645.1 Sinocyclocheilus grahami | reverse complement strand
TTTTTTTTTTTAAATCCACAAGTTTACACTTTCTCTGACCTTGTAGCCTATGCTACAAATGCTGGAATGTGTCTTTTGAGAGTGGAAAAACTGAATGCTGGAGCATTCTGGGATTCCCCACCCAGTCTGACTCACTGTGTCCACGGCAACCACAAACAGGGGAGGAAGCGCACATGTGCTACAGGAAGAGGCCTCCAGTGCCAACAGCCACTATTAATTATTGTGTGTCACAAGATGCTTACATGACGGCTGGCGTCTCACCCTCAGAATGTCTGTTTTAAACATTTAGTTACGTAGGGGGAAGAAGTGTTTTGGCTTCCCACTCTGGCAACTAGCAATGTAGTACCCTTCTTAAAGTGACAGTGCACTAATGACGCTTTTCCACTGCATGGTACAGCTCGGTACGGTTCACTCTTGGGGGGTTTTCCACTGGGTACAGTACCTGGTACTTTTTTTAGTACCACTTCGGTTGAGGTTCCAAGTGAACCGTACCGTTACCAAAACGTGACGTGTAAACTCTGCTGATCACGGATTGGCCGGAGAGAATCGTCACTACCTGCGTCACTGAACTTGCGACACAAACACAAAAGAACCGCTAGATTTAAATCAGCACAGCCAGCGAAGGATCGAACGCAACTGTTTTGAACGAGCGCACCTTTTTTTTTAACAACCAAAAAGTTTTGTTGTCTGTTGTGGAAGAACAGACGTTCCTCTCGTTGATAGCAGAGGAGCGGATCCAGCGAGAGCTTGATGGGGCGACGCGGAATGAAAACGTTTTTTTTAGGAGTCGTGGTAGTAGAGGCGGCGCAACTATAACGACATATGAATAATCCCGCCCACTCTAAAGCGGTACTGAACTGCAGTGGAAACGCAAACCGCGCCGAGCCGAACCGTGCCGTACTGAGCTGTACCGAGCCGAGTCGTACCACGCAGTGGAAAAGCGCCATATGTGCACATTTTTGAGTGCACTACCGCTTTAAGAAGTTCTTAAACGTGTGTTCATCATATGAAAGACTCACTGTTAAATTCACTGACCTGCCAAAATTGTCAGCCTTTTTTAAGCAGTGTTATTTTTGGATCATTGAGATTTTGAATTAGTTTTTATTTTTATAATTTTTTTCCTCATTTTGATTTTAAAGTGTTTGTCATTTTTGTTAGATTAAAAAAAATGTTTTTTTAATTCTTTAATTCATTTTTATTTCAGTTTTAGTTATTTTAGTACATAAAGTTAAACTAAATAAAAATGAGATTTTTTTTTTAAAATTTTAAAATAAAATAAAATAAAACTTAATTTATTTTTATTTTCATAATTTAGTTTGTTTAACATTTTAGTTAACTATAGTAACCCTGGCTGGAAATATGTTGTTGGTTGTATGTGAGGTTGCAGAACAGCATTTCGTCACCGGGTGGATTGGTTTTATTTTCAAAATGCATTCTTGTCTTAGGACAACTTTGATGAACTTTTTTGATCCACTTCTATATATAGCCAGTTCTAATAATTAAAGCACAAATGGATGTTGAAGTCTAGTGCATTTCAAATTTCACCATTTAACCGCGACAAAGCGGAACTACAACTGTGATTGTGGTTGCAGACATTATCTGTGTGTATACACACTCAAGTGGTCAAAACGTTGGAATAATTGAGGTTCTCTAATGCTAAGGATTTCTGAAGGATCATGTGATACTGGAGCAATGATGCTGGAAATTCAGCTTTGTATGAAAGGAATAAATTACATTTTAAAATATATTAAAATTAAAGTTATTTTAAATTGATAATATTTCACAATATTACTGTTTTTACTGTATTTTTGGTCAAATACATACAGCCTTGGTGAGAGACTTCTTTCAGAAACATTAAAACATCAGCAGTGTCTTTTATATAATATTGTATGTATGTTATGCATTGACTGAATATCTCAACTCATTATTCATGTTCGTTTGCCTTTGATTGTTTCTACAGCTGTTATGGGAGCAACGACCACTACAGTCGTAAGCACACAGTGCACACAGTACCCTCAGCAGCCTGTTGTTCAGGGAGGTCAGTACCCGCCGTACCAGCCCATGCCGTCTCAGGCCGGGTATGGCGGCACACCAGCTTATGGAGGACAACCCATGCCGACGGGACCATATCAGGGCCAGCCATATGCAGCGGGACCACCACCCCCATATCAGGAGACCAGTAAGATAATACGACCTTGCACAACAGAAAGTTCAGTCAGCTGGGCAATATATACAAAAATTCATGATGATTTTGCTGTAAACGCTGTGAATGTTGCAAGTTTTTATTTGGTAATAATGTGTCATTATGTAGTTTAGCAATCCTTCATTGTCTCATGACTTGTGAATCATGAGTATGACACTTAAGACAGTTGATTCGATTCTTTGAATTCAGAATGTTTCAGTGAATCAATTCACAGTGATTCATTTTGTGTTGTCACTGAAAAATGTTGCTTGGGGTGGTTGATTGTGATTTTTTTTTTTACTTTAGTGTGTAATGTTGCTGTTTGAGCATAAACAATATCTGCAAAGTTGCGGTGCTGAAAGTTCAATGCAAACAGAGATATCTCTCTTATGTCTTTTAAAATTAAGGCAGTTTAATGCCTACAAAAACAGTCCGTAGGGACTACAACAAGCTACTTCCCAGGTCTGTGACATCACAAACCCAGACATTTACATAAACCCCACCCCCAGGAACACGCAACAATGGGGGCGAGGCCATGTTGCGCTGCTTTAGAGAAGTTGCTGCCATGCCGTCAAAACTAGGGGTGCACGGAAAAATATATTCATATATGAATTGCGATTCTGTCTTCTAACGATTCTAATGGACTCACAAGTTTCAAAATCGATGTTCTAAAGCAGCAGTTCTTAATCCTGTTCCTCACATCCCCTGCTCTGCACAATGCCTATTTTGAGTGGAAGCAAAAACGCGCTGTTTAAGGGGCCGTTTACACGACAACGTTTTCAGCCAAAAACGGGAAACTTCATGCATTTTGACTGTTCGTTTACACGACAACAGCGTTTTGGGGACTGAAAACCCATATTTTTGAAAACGGGTTTCAAAGTGCAAGTTTTTGATAACTGCACTCAATGCAAACAGAGATATCTCTCTTATGTCTTTTAAAATTAAGGCAGTTTAATGCCTACAAAAACAGTCCGTAGGGACTACAACAAGCTACTTCCCAGGTCTGTGACATCACAAACCCAGACATTTACATAAACCCCACCCCCAGGAACACGCAACAATGGGGGCGAGGCCATGTTGCGCTGCTTTAGAGAAGTTGCTGCCATGCCGTCAAAACTAGGGGTGCACGGAAAAATATATTCATATATGAATTGCGATTCTGTCTTCTAACGATTCTAATGGACTCACAAGTTTCAAAATCGATGTTCTAAAGCAGCGGTTTTTAATCCTGTTCCTCACATCCCCCTGCTCTGCACAATGCTTATTTTGAGTGGAAGCAGAAACGCGCTGTTTAAGGGGCCGTTTACACGACAACGTTTTCAGCCAAAAACGGGAAACTTCATGCATTTTGACTGTTCGTTTACACGACAACAGCGTTTTGGGGACTGAAAACCCATATTTTTGAAAACGGGTTTCAAAGTGCAAGTTTTTGATAACTGCACCGATGACATGCACAGTACGTGTCGATTTTAAAGGCAAGCGTGAACGAACATACACAACAATGGCGGAGTACATGGTACTGTTGTTGCTGCTCTTTTTAAAAGCGCAAGGAAAAAACTTTTCTGTTTTTGACTACACAGTTGTCGTTTAAACGTAGCCTTAGTGCATGTCTCTTTAAATGCAAATGAGCTGCTGCTCCCCGCCCCCTTTTCCAGCTGGTATCTCAGATCTCTGACAAAAAACATCTGTTTGGCTTTGATTATCATATAAATCACGCAGAAATCATGCGTTTTAGACACATTCGTTTAAACCTCTGATATACGGTTTTCTGAGCGCACACATCCGAAGCACGTACACAGAAACTAAACTTAAGTTCTCTTTCACACAAGTTACAAAAACACAGTCGGTTATGTCTGTGAACGTAAACAGCTGGGAAAGAAATCACATTTTTATATTAGATCTAGTGCTGGGAGGTATGAGTCTAACCAAAAATTTATATCGCGGTATTTTTCAAAATTATACCGGTTTCACGGTACATGATGTTTTTTTTTTTCATGCATGACCGGGTGTTAACCATATTTTCTACTGATTGAGAGAGGAAATACTGCAGTATATTGACTTAGAATGCCCTATTTTACTGTGAATGCCCTATTTTACCCTATTTCACTCTCGTTTATAATCGCGGCATCGTCTGATCAAATCAACATGCTGTTTTGTACTCATTTATTGACGAGTCGGCTGCGGTGCGGCCAACTGAATGCGCTGCTTCTCTGCCGCTCACTGCCCAGAACAGACGCCGAGAGAGGTGACACTTCTCCGGGAAAGTCAGACCTCGCGTTCGCGGGACAGCACTGGCGAAATCTTCCAACTGAACCATAGCTAAGGTTTATCCAAAAAAGTCGCTAGGTTTGTCAGTATGAATATTCTATGGAAAAAAGCCGCTAAAAGGGTCTGAAAGTTGCTAAATCTAGTGCTAAAGTCGCGCTTGTGTGTGTGAGATGCGGGAGCTGATTTCTTATTTTTTTGCATGTTTGTCACACTTTAA
>NW_015505266.1:428612-438831 GCF_001515645.1 Sinocyclocheilus grahami | reverse complement strand
AAAAAATCAGGAAGGGGGCCAACACTTTTTCACAACACTATGTATTAAGTGACAGCAGCGTAATATACAGTACCTATAGTGCTGTCTACGCTGTTAATATGACCCAAACAATAAAATAAAAGCAGAAAATCACTCTGGACTGAACAACGTCTATCGCTGTAATTAGACGACATTTCTTACATGAATGCTGCTTTTAAATGCTCTAGCTGAAGATAAACATGGTGGATTGTGTGCGGCTCACTCAGGGCGGGGTCTCTGCTAATACGGCAGTGTCTGTCAATAATCGTGGGCGGGGCTGGTAAAATGTGATGTTCATTTTATTTATAAAAGCCCCAAATTGTCATTAATTCTACAACATTAAATTGTTTAAAAATAAATTTTTTCTTATAAAAATGTGTGTCCATAAATCTTGCGTCAACTGTTACTATACCATACTTTGCCTTTAAATTGGTGGCATTATTATCTCCCACATCTGTCATCACTGATAAGATCTGAAGCACTGAAAAGTCTGTGTGCTCTCTCTGTGATCAGGAAGCTCGGAGACACTGCTTATGATTTATGGGGATTAAGAAAAAAGTTGCGGATGGATTTTTATCATTATAAGGTGGTTGTGTGTACACACTGCCAACACACATTTATGTTCAAACAACATGTAAAAGTGAATTTTGCATAATAGGCGCCCTATTAACAAACTTTTTACTTTTAGTTCTTGCATTAAACATTTTTAATCTACAGTATTTGCCTACAATGGCTGGTTGAAATGGGAAAAAAAAGTTTTTAAACAGGTTTCATTGACTCATAGTGAAGCTGTAATTCTGCATGTTTCCAGGAGGCCCAGGATATCAGTGTTAAATTACTCAGTCCAACTGATTAAAGGTTCAATTTGCTAGAATAAAAAAAAACTGCATGGCTTTCACTTGAAAATTTCGCTCTAGATTGAAATCGAAAAAAAGGGCAAGTGTTGGATAGAGGTTTTATTGACTCAAAGTGAAGCTGTAATTCTGCATGCGTTTCCAGGAGGCCCAGGATATCCTGTTCCCTACAGCCAGGCTGCGTATGATGGTGGGCAGGCCGCGTACCCCATACAACCACCAGTTCAGCCCGGCTTCGCTCACCCGCCCCCACCAACAGACTACAGCTCGACTCAACCAGCTTACAACCCCGCCTACGTGGAGCCACCAAAGATCGGCTACTAACCCACAACCTGGATTGTTGATGGTTGCGTAGTCTTGTCCTACAATTGCGCAATGTACATCTACTGTGGACCGCATCCTCCAATCGGGTCGGGAATGAAATAATTGGCGTTCGCTATCATTGTGCACTTGTCTGCCAGCATCGTTTTCTTTACACTTCATTTTAAATAAATATATTTTTATTTACTCCAGCCATTGTGCGTGACTCCAAGCCATATAATGTTTTCGTTTTGTTTGTTTTTGTCCACTAAGCAAAAGGGAATGTTTTACCAGCCTCAGAACTGACAAAACGTTTCATCTTGAAATGCCGTTAAACGCCTTAAATATCGCCAGCTTTATTTTATCTTGGGAATTTGCACAAAACGTCGATACTTTCATCAGTTGGTGCATTTGAACGACGCCAGCATGCTGTTTAGATGTTTTCACGATTCACGTAGCATTCAGGTTTATGAATTTGTGAATGTTTGTAACAGTGTCTTCATGCTCAGAGATCCAGAATATGCCTTATTTAATGCAGCAAATTACATGTGGACACCTTAAACACAACGTTCCCACCGTGTGTTCGGATAATTTTATGGAATTTGGCTTTTGGATGTTGTAGAAATTCCATGTTTATGGAGGAGGCGTCAACACGTTTTATATGTTTCCCTTGTGAACTCTATCCTTGAGGGTCTAAAAAGCATTTGAATATTGCTGTGGGAGAAAGAATGGCCATAATTCGGTCCTGACTGGAAGACAAATGACTATAAATAATGTGAAACACTCATTTTTAAACATTTAAAAGCCACTCAAGGTCAGAAAGAGGGTGAAATTGTAAGATGTTTGGCTGCTTTGTTTGGTTCTCTGGAAAATGCTGCGACATGCTCTTCCATGTTATGAAGTTAGGTCATATGTTATCAATCTTGCACAGATTCCTGTTGGGTGTGTCAGGTCACGTTTTTGAGATGTTCTTGGTTTATTAACTGTATTGTATGTTAAAACTGATCAGTGTTTTACGTTTAAATGTTTATGTATTCAAGCATCTCCATGTTTGCAACCGCAAATAAAAAGAAATTGTGCTGGAATCACTGTTAAACATGGTCAGACATTCTCATTTCACATATTTTAGGCAGAACATTTGTTCACCTACACAGAGGAAGTTAAAGGGTCTACAAGAAGTGAGCATACTCATGTTCTTGACTAATTCTAATTAAAAACTGTACACATACGCTTCAAGATACTTGGGTCATCTTGGGAAAGTACACAACACTCCATGTAGCATCTTTAATCCACAGACGACTTACATTCGTAAATTCATTACCTTATTTTACTACGCAGCGCTCTTGATGATTCTGACTGGTCAATAGTAGGATTCAGCCATTTCCTAATATTTGCCATCAATAGCAACGCTGTTAATCAGTCCCCTGAACTGAAACCAAAGTCCCTTTCAAGGTATTTGCTGAAGCCGGTGCTACATTCAAGTCTGTGTTATCACTCTGCAGACTTGCAGTCGTTTTTTTCAAACTCCCTGAAAACTGCAGTTGTAAAGGGCCTCTTGAAAAAGAGCAATCTTGATAACACCATATTGAGCAACTATAGACCGATATCAAATCTTCCTTTTATAGGCAAGATTATTGAAAAGGTTGTTTTTAAATCAGCTGAACTACTACTTAAACTCAAATGGATGCCTGGACAATTTTCAATCTGGTTTCTGACCGCATCACAGCACAGAGACAGCGCTCATAAAGATAATAAATGATATTCGCTTAAATTCAGATTTTGGCAAAATATCAGTGCTGGTACTACTAGATCTCAGTGCTGCGTTTGACACGGTCGATCATAACACTTTTAGAGAGACTGGAAAACTGGGTCAGGCTTTCTGGGATGGTCCTCAGATGGTTCAGGTAATACCTAGAAGGGAGAGGTTATGTGAGTATAGGAGAGCACAAGTCTAAGTGGACGTCCATGACATGTGGAGTCCCACAAGGCTCAATTCTGGCACTGCTCTTGTTTAGCCTGTATATGCACCAACTAAGTAAAATAATGAGAAGGAACCAAATCACCAAATTCACAACTATGCTGATGATACCCAGATTTATCTAGCCTTATTGCCAAATGACTACAGCCCCATTGACTCCCTCTGCCAATGCATTGATGAAATTAACAGTTGGATGTGCGAGAACTTTCTTCAGTTAAACAAAGAAAAAACCGAAGTCATTGCATTTGGAAACAAAGATGAAGTTCTCAAGGTGAAGGCATACCTTGTCTAACAACTAAAAATCAAGTCAGGAATCTTGGTGTGATTCTGGAGACAGACCTTAGTTTCAATAGTCATATCAAAGCAGTAACTAAATCAACATACTATCATCTCAAAAACATTGCAAGAATTAGATGTTTTGTTTCCAGTCAAGACTTGGAGAAACTTGTTCATGCCTTTATCACCAGCAGGGTGGACTATTGTAATGGTCTCCTCACCGGCCTTCCCAAGAAGACCATTAGACAGCTGCAGCTCATCCAGAACGCTGCTGCCAGGATTCTGACTAGAACCAGAAAATCTGAGCATATCACACCTGTCCTTAGGTCCTTACACTGGCTTCCAGTTACATTTAGGATTGATTTTAAAGTACTTTTGCTCGTTTATAAATCACTCAATGGCTTAGGACTTAAATACACTGCGGATATGTTCACTGAATATAAACCTAACAGACCACTCAGAACATTACGATCGAGTCAGTTAGAAATAACGGGTTCACACAAAACAAGGGGAGTCCGCTTTTAGCTATTTTGCCGCCTGCAGTTGGAACCAGCTTCCAGAAGAGATCAGATGTGCTATAACGATATCCAGATTTAAATCTAGACTCAAAACTCATCTGTTTAGCTGTGCGTCCGAACTGACTGCACTGTATTTTATGTATAATCATTTTCTATTCTTAACTGTTTTAATTCATTTTAAATCAATTTTTAAATCATTTTAAGTTTTAAATTCCTTGTTTTTATTGTTGTGATATGTTTTATAATTATTTTACTTCCTTTTATGCAAAGCACTTTGAATTACCATCGTGTATGAAATGTTCTATATAAATAAACTTGCCTTGCCTTTAAATACAAACACATTTTGGCGCCATTTTGCCTCTTAGTTATCAACTGTAGTGTAACTTACCTCAGATGACTGCTCTTAATATTACTGTAATATTATTGTAGTATTCGTCTTGTTGCTCTGCCGGTTGTTTTGTACATTAAAATTCGTTTTTGTTTGTTTTGTTTTAGGATAATACACAGGTGAAATTATTAAATTAGTTTACCTAAAATCAAAATACATGTCCGCGTAACTATTTTTTTGAGTGAATAGCCATGCAAATAAGTACAGTTCATGAGTATCCATTGGTGGCATTTGTCACGTTCTGTTGATTACACAGAAAATAATTTCCACTTTCGGTTTATAAAATCTAAAAAAAATAAACTTTTCTACAGTAACGCACTTACAATGGAAGTTTATATTCAGTAATACAAAAAGAATGAAAATGGCACAGGTGATATAGAATTAATTCTTTAATTCGGATCATCGGTGCTCAGTTTTTAAAAGAATAACAAAAATCTGAGGAGACAAGACGAACACAATGTTTCTGAGGGGAAAATTGCAAGATAAACACGAACCACCGTTTATTACAAAACATGACTTTGTGTTTGATCATTATGACCCCGTTTCCATATCCATGTCTTCAACGTACTCCGTTTCAGATCTGCAGATCTCCTCCAGAGCCAGTTCTATGACAATATAATGCATTTTAATGCACTGCAGTGGACTAATTTCAAGATAAATGTGTTATATAAAGGATGTTAAATGTGCTATAACTGTTCAAGCTAATCAAAATGCCGTTGGCATCAATTACTATAATTGAACGTAGAGACACGAACCCACCTTCGCTCTCAGACAGATCTGGGACCAGACGGAACGTGTCTCTGATGGCAGGGATGACCTGATCGTACATGTGCAGGACGTCCAGACAGTGTTCGGAAAAAGACGAGTCCTTCAACAGCAGCCAGTGCAGTAACATCAAAGCTTCTCGCAGTACCTGTAATCCAGGACTCGTCCAGCTCCGATTACCCGCTGTCTGACTTCCTCTGCCTTTTGTTTTCAGCCATTGTCGGTGTAAAAGCACAACAACTGTCCGCACCACCTGAGGAGGAAAAAATGTATCGTGTGGTCAGTACCAGAGATTTCAGTAGCAATGTTTTCTTTCAATTGTTTTGAATGTCCTATAAACAAACATTTCCCATTGTGTTTCTCTTGTTTTTTTTTTTTAATTTTATTATATGCTAAAAATAAATGATATTTTTGGTGGTTTTACTTCAAAACGAACAGATTTTGAAGGGAAATGTCTGAATCATACCTCATTAATACACTGGCAGGATGATTCACACAAAGCCGCCCATGTTCCTGTCTTCTGTGTGAACAGTTTGGTTAATAACCGGATGACCTGTTGACAAAGGAATTCGATTTTTAATACCACTTCTATGGAAGTAACACATTGCAAATGAAATAATACAAGATAATTACCTCAAGTTCTAAACGAGTCCACACATCCTCAGAAGCAGATTTATCCGGTCTAGAGGTGACGTACTGGAACATTTTGAAAAAAGGACATGGATCTAAGGGAAGAGGGAGGATTTGTGTTAAATGATGCCAACACAAAACACTTAATGGAGCACTAGAGGACACTTACATTCATGTGAGCAGAGGTTAGTGGCCATCTCTTCATTATAGATGATAAACGACAGAAATCTCACAGACAGATGGACAATTCTGTAGGACGTCTCCAGAGTCAGACATTTAGACAACACTTGACTTGACATCACCACCTGGAGTCTACATTTGAGAAATGAGACACATTATTACTATTTACTAAAATAATATTTAAAAATAAATAAAATAAAAATAATTGACTATAATAATAATAATAATAAATAGTTTGAAATAGAATACTAACTACTGTACTACATAGTATATACTAGCTGTCCCTCTGCTGGTCTCATACAGCATTGAGGATGTCTAATTTCTGAAGTAATCATTATATAGTGAACTGTTATTCCTTTTTGAGGTGTAAATTACTGTGATTTCTTTCTTACTTTGGAATTGAATAGTTACTTTTCGGGAAATAATGCAGCCTCGATGTATGCAGCTGACAGATGTGTTCTAAAACTGTTGTTCTTCCTTCTGTTTTTCAAAATATCATGTGAAATAGAATACAGTATGCAACATGAACACAGTATATAGTATGTAACACTTCAAAGCGTAGGATGCTACTTTAGTCACACAACCTCACTACGTTGCACATATAATTTGGCAAGCATCCAGTTTTACTGCATAAAAAAAAAAGTATTCCATTTATATTTAATCTAATTCTGTCTAATATTACGCGGTCTAGGCAAATAATCAAGATGGTACAAATTGTGACTAATTTTATTAGTCATAATAAAAATGGACAGATGTTGAGAACACTGCATTGTAGGAGCCAATTCAATCCAAAACCAAAGAACTGAAATAAAATCTAGTGCTATTATACATTATTTCTCATTGGATATTTTGTTTTTAGATAGATAGATGGATGGATGGATAGACGGATAGACAGATAGATAGATAGATAGGATACACAGATGATAGATAGACAGATAGATAGATAGATACACAGATGATAGATAGATAGATAGACAGATAGATAGATAGGATACACAGATGATAGATACACAGATGATAGATAGATACACAGATGATAGACAGATAGATACACAGATGATAGATAGATAGATAGATAGATAGATAGATACACAGATGATAGACAGATAGATACACAGATGATAGATAGATAGATAGATACACAGATGATAGATAGATAGAGATAGATACACAGATGATAGATAGATAGATAGATAGATAGATAGATAGATAGAGATAGATACACAGATGATTGATAGATCAATAGATGATAGATGGATAGATAGATAGATAGATACACAGATGATAGATAGATAGATAGATAGATAGATAGATAGATAGATAGATAGATACACAGATGATAGATAGATAGATAGAGATAGATACACAGATGATAGATAGATAGACAGATGATAGATGGATAGATACACAGATGATAGACAGATAGATAGATGACACTCACATGGGCACTTAACAGGGTTATTATAGTAAACTAAAATGGAAACAATAAAAAAACTTTTGTTACTTAATACAAGTATTAATTGAAATCATATAAAATCTTAAAAAATAAATATTTTATTTTAGCTAGTTACCAATATTTCTCATTTTTGTTTAGTTTAATTTTAAGCAGTCCAAAAATGAAATCAACTAAAACGAATAAATAGTAAATAAAATATAATAATAATAATAATAATAATAATAATAAATAAAAACTATACAGAAAAATAACTAATAAAAATGACAAAAAACTAAAACAAAACAACATTACTAAAACTTTAACTAAAATGTAATTTCAAACAGAAAACATAAAAATAAATCTAATTCAAAATAGGAACAAAAACTATAACAGTATATGAAGGATACTAAACCTCATGAGCTGGTTGTCCTGCGCTCTCTCGGCCAGCAAACTAAGCGTCTTCAAACTAGCGCTCACTAGCGCCTGCCTCTGGCCAGCGGCGGTAATGAAGGCCGGATCTGCCAGCTGTAGGATCCTCCTGAGAAGAGGCAGCTGTGTCTGCGTGTCCCCGTTCAGATGTTCAGAGGTGCTGAGGAGATTTTTCGAACCCTGCGGCCGGTTCACATCCTCCTGTTGGCACAAAACCCCCTCCAGAGCCTCGCTGCTGTAGCACACTATATGACCGAGCGCTTTCATGGCGGCCAGGGCGAACTCCTCCTGTCCGCTGAGAGACTCCTCCAGACTCGAGGGCAGGCTGGAGTCAGACGATCCCGACAGTGAGCTGCCGTGGAGCGAGGCCTTCGCTGAGCTCTCCAGCGACTGGCAGTACGTGCTGATGTGGAAGCTGAGCAGGGGCAGGAAGTGTGCCGCGGCCGGACAGGAGCGCTGGGCGGTTTGGAGAGCAGCGTCTGGGTTATGTGGGACACTATCGGGGTGATGGAGAGCTAATGCGGTCACAGCAGACGTAGCCAGACTCTGCAGCTGATGGAATCGAGCTCGAGGACGGTGAAGCGATCTGAATTCTGTGGAGGACGAGCTGGATGTTGCCAAAGATCCCCTGAAGAAAGAGGAAAGAAGAAAGAAATTCACTACAGTCCAACCTTTTCAAGCAGATATTTAAAGATACAATAAAAATGTTGTCTAGGCCTGAAAATCTGCTAATTTAAGATTTTTTTTATGTTCCCCTATATTTTAAGGCCTTCCTGTTGTTGTTTTTTTACTTTCAGAAATGAATAATTTGTTATTAGTATTAGTACATTATTTATAATATTTAATGTAATAAATAATAAAATAACAAATAATACTTTAATAAATTCTAAAGTAATATTTCAAACGTCATGATGTAAAAATGAATACTGCTACTACTAGCAATAATAATAATAGCTATTGTAATTAATATAATATTCTATATTTAACTTAAATAATAAAATACAATTTTAATAATAAACGGTTTTAATAAATGCATGTCATGATGTAAAAATTATCAATAACATATATTATAATAATAGTTATTGTTATTTAATTTGATCAATTAAAATCATACTATTTTAATATTTAAAAAATGAAAAAGTAAATGTGATCTTAAATATTATCATTAATAAGAATTATTGTTAATATTCTATATTTAGTTTAATAATAAATAAAATAAAACAAATAATATTTTAATGTTTAAAAATGCATAAAGCAAATATGACGTAAAAACGACTGCTATGACTACTACTAGCAATAATAATAATACTAGTTATTGTTATCAGTACAGTATTCTGTACTATTTAATTTAATTAGAACATACTACAAATACAATTTTAATAAATAATTTTCATAATAATAATAATAATAACTATGTTAATAGTAATATAAAAATCAGCATATGTCATGATGTAAAATGTCTTTTAAAAACTATTCTTTAATTTTCAAAAAAAAAAAAAAAGTCTGAAATGAACTTGAAGCTGTAAAGTGACGTGTTCTGTTTGGCTTTGCTAATGAACCGTATGCATCTATGCTCATGTGACTTAAAAAAAAGTTGACATTGCTCAAATGTTCCACTGGAAAATACCACCAAACAGATGATGCAATGGAAGTTTCCATCCTTACAGCATTGTATGATTAATGTTGTAAAAGTGGGCCGACGATTTCCCAAAACAAACAGTTGCATGTAATGGAAGCCCATGTTTACAGTAGGTTTCTCATGTTTCAGGACACGCACAAATACAGTCAGAAGTGTGATGTGTTTAATTAGGATGCTCCTCCCAGTAGCTTACAGGCTGACGTATCCGAGCGGAGACCGGATGTTCGGCAGAGTGTCAGGACTGATGGACAGCAGGTGACACAGACCCAAAGCGCTCGGATCCAGCGGCCGCTGCAGCAGCAGGTTCAGTAACACACAGCCTACAGTAGAACAAACCACAGCATCAATGCAACACACTGAGATAACAGAAACAGGAAGATCAGTGCAAGACATCTGATCAGCGGTTACCTTCCTGTTGGTGATCGGCGCTGAGGGTTTGGTCCAATCCTGGCTCTTCTGTGAGGGAACGTTTAGAGAATGGAAATACGTCAGCAGACAGGAAATGTGCATAAACATAGAAGTAAAAAATTCATACCCTCTAATAAATGGCCTTTTTTGACAGGAGATGTTTTCTTGGAGAATTCGGCTGAAAAGTTTTCTTTAGTCACGAACGCTCGTCTCGCAGGAGAGTGAACGCTGTATTAACAACAAAAACACCACGTAAAATAAACTCATATTTGTCTAGATCAGATTTTAGGTAACATTTCACTCTGTCAATAAATTATAATTTTTAAAAAATATTAATTATAATAATAATATTTAAAAAAAAATATATATATATATATATATATATAAAAAGTAATACCTTT
>NW_015505266.1:363401-428469 GCF_001515645.1 Sinocyclocheilus grahami | reverse complement strand
ATTGTTGTTATTAAAATTATACAGTGTTACTTTTAATTAATAGTAAATAATTAGAATAATTTTATAATAACAACAATTATTAAATACAAATTATTTTTAAACAAAAAAGTATTACTATCACTTATTTTATAATAATAATAAAATATGACATATATAACAATAATAACAGTACAATAACATTACAAATAACAATAATAATTATTACTTTTCTAATTAAATAATATTGTTATTACTATTTATATTACTAATAACATTGTTATTATTATTAAATAAAATCATTATTATTATTTAAATAAAAATAATAAAGTGTTTCTACTACTTAGTACTACTTGTTTTATATATATATATATATATTCATAATTAATATTTTTACAATCTGTAGTATTATCACTATAAACAATTCTGTTGTTATTAAAAATAATGAATTATTACTATTAATTATTCTTTATAATAATAATTATTATTATTATTATTTATATTATTATTATTATTGATATTATAATTGAAATATTTTGTACACTTTAATTTAATAAAACCTAACAAAAAAAAACCCCAATGTAACATGATGCACTGTGGAGTGGAGTGTGTGCAAAGAGACGTACTTATATGAACAAAAAGACCTGCATAAATGAACACAATGTTATAACAGTCAGTGCAGACCACAGAACAACTGTCTCTCATTTCAATTTCTCTGGAAGACAAACATAAGGAAGCTGTGTTTACATGTTTCGTGCAGGTGTGCCGGGCTGCTTTCCTCCGTGCTCAGCGCTCTGAAGTTTCCCTCTCATTTCATTCATCTCTGCTTCTTTAAAGTGCAACTCTGACTGCAGCGACTGCACCTGCAGCAAAACAAGCATTTAGCTGGATGTCGTGAATGTTTCAGTGGCTCTGTGAGGCTGCCAGTCAAACTCGTGTGCCGTACCTTCCTGGACAGCTCCTTATCGCGTTCGCTCTGAGCGGGAGCTTTCTCTTTCTCCAGGGCGAGCTGGGTCTGCTGCCGCTGCTCCTTCTCCTGATTGGCCTGATTCAGGGAGTCGCTCAGGACTCGGATCTCTCCGTTCTTCATCAGGATCTCCTCCTCTACCTCCTTCAGCTGAGTGTGAACAGAAATGCAGAAAGAAGAGAACTGGCTTTTAAATCTTGAGTCATGAAAAAATAAATGACAGCAGGTTTGGTGTTAGAACCCTTGACCAAAATGTGGAATTTAGGAATAAGTTGTATAATGGAGCAATTTTCTGCAAACTACAAAGAACCAATCAAATGAACTGCATGCTGTGTTGAAGAACGTACCTTTTTCTTCAGGTCTGCTTGCTGTTGCTCTAACTGCTTATAGTACAGATCTTCTCCATCTTTACTGGAATGTCCGTCCACTGTGACACATAAAATTTGTTAAAGGGGTCATATGATGTTGCTAAAAAGAACATTACTAAAAATTATTCAGACCGAGTCTGGGAATAAAACTGAAGTTGAGGTTTGCATGAAGCTGGGTGACAGCATGCCCAGGAGACCACATGCTGTCATTGAGGCTAAGGGTTGAACAACTAAGTATTGATAGTTGTGGAAATACTGTCATACTAACACCAATTTTTGGTTGATTGGAATCCATTACCTTTCTATCAAAGTTATCTAGCATTATCAAGCTGAATTTGTTCTGACACAGTTTAACTCTGAGTTCTTGTCATATTTTATTACCATTTTCTAAACTATAGCGAATAAACTGTGATAATGTGAGAAATGTTGAAGGTGTCTGAATAAATTTTGGTTTGACTGTATCTATTTGATAAATGAAGTTAACCAACTAACATTATACATATTTAAAAAATTTACAAATGCAATAAAAATATTGGTATCGGTACTCGGTATCGGCAAGTACCAAAAATAAAAGTATCGGTATCGGGCGAGTACTGGAAAAAGTGGTATCCCTAGAAAAAATTTAATCGCATCATATGACCCCTTTAAAATTTCTAGTTTAACCCATCCATATAATGCAAAAATGAGCTATGCAAAGAACGGTAGGAATATTACAAAAATGGTTGGTCTAAAATTAGACAGGGTAGCGTTTGAGAAAGGACTTGTGGAATGTGCATCCAAAATGTCTTATACTAACCGAACGCATCTTTTCCTTGCGCTTCTTTATTGTTATTCGTGCTGCTGCTGCTACAGCCGTCTCCGATGGCAAATGTTTTCTGGCCCGATTTCCCAGGTGCTTTGCTTTGCTCAGCAGCGCAAGCGAACACAGAAGCAAACGTTCTCTTTGACCCACTGCTCTGGCCGTCTCCTGTGATGGCCTGGGACGTGATGATGTCAATCTGCTCCAGGTCATCCTGGGTGAAATCGATGTCATCGTCAAACTGGTCTGGCTCAGCTGGGACCTGATGGCCTTTCTGTCTCTTGCTTGGCGGGAAGTTCATGTCAACGAGGTGCTTTTGGGAAATAAATAAAGCATTATCCATTAATGTTCAGTGGATATTTCATATGAAAATAGTCATAATAAAGAATGATCTGAATACTTTCTGTACCCACTGTATATATATATATGGGTAGTTGACAAATAGGCAGTAAAAAATGCTTATTTTGTAAAAGACAATTTTTGAAGAAGAAATGCATATTTATGTAGTGTGAAGTCTGATCTTTGAGAAAATATATAGGGTCACTAACTTCGTCAATTCTTTCATTGTTTTTTTTAAAAGTTTTTACTGAACTGTACCATAAATGTGTCCTATGGTGTGACATAGCAAAGATTAACAAAAAAAACTCTTTTATATATATATATATAGCATGAGAGAGAGATTTTCTTCATTGTTAGATGCTTATTTTCATATAGTATTATTTATTTAATATGAAATTATAATTAACAATTTTTTCCCCATGACTTGTTGGACAATTTCAGGACAAACTTTGACAACAAGACAAGCTTCGCCGTCATCCGTTCAAAACTGCTGAAAATTATACAATTTTAAGATGAGTGATATTTATATCCCTCCTATTACAATACTCAACTGTTTTTTAAGATATTTTGAGATAAAAACAAATCTGTGGTTAATTTCTGTGTGTCACACCATAGGACATTACGTCACACTGAAGAACAGAAATGGTAGTTATTAAATTATTTCTATTTCATCTTGAACATGTCAAAGGAGAAAGAAAGTTTCATTTTGATACAAACAATATCAACATGTTTTTTCAACAAAACTAATTTTTTTTTATAATCAACAAAAGTCAGTCTCTTAGTCAATCAGTATGTTACTGAATCTTTTCTAGCCCCCTGCTACATGTGTGGCACAGCTAAATATGATTGATATTCAACCTATATTCATTAAGATGTGAATTAATTTTTTTTAACTATATAGCTACTCTTTTTAAGGCATAATTTTGATTCTATTTACTTTCTGCATCGTTCTCTTAGGATCTCCTCCCTTCTGCGTGGATCCCTGTTAATATATCTATATTTCCATATTCTCTCTTCCAGTAATTTCTCTCCCTCAATTCTTCCTGTTTCAAAAACAAATTACCACATTTTATACTTATTTTTATGACACTTTATAACAGTACAAGTTTTCTGCAAAAACATCAGAGAATAGTTTAATGTAATTATTGCTTTTAAGAACACTGGAAATGATTGAAAAAGAATAAAAAGGAGTAAAACTAATCTTATTTATTTAAAACACTTTTTAAAGAGACCTTGTCCTCTGGTGTGACATCTTTGTCCTGCGGTGTGACAGTACAGGCGTCACACCGGAGGACATTTCAGCCTTTTTCTGTCAATTAATGACCTTGCTATTCCCAGCTAACCTGTCATTAGCGGTTAGCAAGACACATTTGTATAATTTTCCATGATTATGTAGTTTAAAATACAGTTTTTAATTTAAAAAATATATAATTTAAGGGTGTCACACCAAAGGACAACAAAACGTAACACTTTTGTAGTGGTTCCAAATAAACTAAATATTTGAACAGTTCTGAGGGGAAAATGTACCATCTGCTCATGTCATGGGCTTCAGTAACATAATCATGAACGGGGCCCTTCAACTAATTTAATTTTTTCTGAAATTGGGCAGTTTAAAATCAGGGTATAGTGGAGGACATGGTTTTCAGAGACAAAATGTGTCAAGTTCCTACGCTTTCTCACACACTCACACACACACACACACACACACACACACACACACACACTCCTTGTGGGGACTCTCCATAGGCGTAATGGTTTTTCTACTGTACAGACCGTATATTCTATTGCCCTACACCAACCCTACACCTAAACTTACTCCTCACAGGAAACTTTCTGCATTTTTAGATTTTCAAAAAACTTCATTCTGTATGATTTATAAGCTTTTGTACCCGTGGGGACCACAATTTAGGTTCCCACCGTGACACGAGTCCCCATGAGCCTGTGTGTAGTCAGGTTTAAGTCCCCACCAGGATATATAAACATGTGTACACAAACAAACAAACAAACAAACAAACACACACACACACACACACACACACACACACACACACACACACACACACACACACACACACACACACACACGAATGTTGGGCAAACTAGCCTTTTAATATGTAAAATACAGTTAGTGCCATTTGAAAAAGAAACTAATATCACTAGTATAAACCAAAGACCCAACTGACAATATAATAATGCTACTGGTCAAAGTAAATAATTCAATTATTTTCCTACCAAAGGTGGAAAACTATACCTAACCTACGGTACATTCAGCGGTCGTTTAAACATCACATCCTGCGTTTACCATGGTGAAACTGTAGTAAAGTGCTCAGGTTGATCAGTTACCTGCTGCTTCAGACTCCTGCATTAACCTGCTGCGGCCCGTCAAACACTCCACATGCAGGACCCAGCTGTAAACACTCCAAATAAAGTGCTACTCTGAACTATTAAAATAAACATAAAATACTAAACAAACAAATAACAGAAAACTTGTGAAGTTGGAAACATTTCTGAGCTTTGCCTCTCATTCAGTGTGGAGGAGGGTTCATGCGGCCAGCCGAAAACGCACACGGTAGTAAAAGCTCACCTGATTGGCTGAAGAGCGACCCTGGGTGTGTTACAGCGCGCTCTGATTGGTCTATTGACCAGCGACGTACTACGGAAACGCTCGTGAGACAAGTTTCGTACACAAACGCGTTTCGAACGATTTCATTTAGAAAACACACTCAAAGTAGTGATTTAAAAGTTATCTTATCAAGTTTGCCTCAATTGAACGGTGTGTTTGGAAAGTTTTGACCTTTTGTTCATGCCCAACTAACAAGTTTCAAGTTCAAGTCTCAAGTTTCAGTTTATTTATATAGGCTACTATATAGATAGATAGATATAGACAGACAGACAGACAGACAGATAGATAGATAGATAGATAGATAGATAGATAGATAGATAGATCGATAGATAGATAGATAGATAGATCGATAGATAGATAGATAGATAGATCGATAGATAGATAGATAGATAGATCGATAGATAGATAGATAGATAGATCGATAGATAGATAGATAGATAGGACAGGCGGACGGACGGACGAACAGACAGACAGACAGATAGACAGATAGATAGGACAGACAGATAGATAGATAGACAGACAGACAGATAGATACACAGATGACAGACAGACAGATAGATAGACAGATCAATATATAGACAGACAAACAGACAGACAGATAGAAAGATAAATAGATAGATAGATAAATTAGATATGATAGACTGACAGAAGGATAGAAATACAGACAGAATAATAGGGAGAATAGCAGACACAATGACAGACAGCAAGAACAATAGATAAACAGAACAAGAGAGAGAATAAGAGAACGATAAATAGACAGACAGACAGAATCTATGATTGATAGATAGAATGACAGATAGTACAATATATAGATATTGATAAGACAGACAGACAGATAGACAGACAGACAGATAGACAGACAGACAGATAGACAGACAGACAGATAGACAGACAGACAGATAGACAGACAGACAGATAGACATACAGATAGACAGATAGATAGATAGATACACAGATGACAGACAGACAGACAGACAACAGACAGACAGACAGACAGACAGATAGATAGATAGATAGATAGATACACAGATGACAGACAGATAGATAGATAGATAGATAGATAGATAGATAGATAGATAGATAGATAGATAGATAGATAGATAGATAGATAGATAGATAGATAGATAGATAGATAAAAAGGTAAATGCCACTTTCTGACCTCACAATTCGGACTTTTTAAAATATAAACTCACAGTTCTGACGAGAAGTATATTGTGAGATATAAACTCACAGTTCTGACGAGAAGTATATTGTGAGATATAAACTCACAGTTGCGAGCAATAAAGTCCCAATTGTAAGATAAATAGTACCAATAACGTTTTAACTAACTTACCCCGTGGCGAAAAACTGGCTTAATCAGAAACATAAACCATAAGAAAAGTAAATCAAATGTTCGTAAGGTTATATTTAGTTACCGTGCATAAAAACGTAGCCTAATATTTGTACTAATACTAAACACCTAACTTACAAGCTACAATATACGCTTTCTTTTTATTTTAAATGCACCAATGGTATAGATGCGCAACAAAACACCGTTATAGACTATAAAATGTATAAAAACATTAAGCACACACAATGAAGTAGTTTCTGTTGCTCTGGGGTTTGAAGGGCCACTCAGATATAGCCGTAATACACAATCTCTTTTATCTCAAAACCTTCACAATCAGTACATTCAAGCCGAGTCAAGTATGTGAACTTGTTCAATGCGAATTAATTGACTGAGACACACAGGAAGAAATGGAAATATATATACACATTGCTCATGTAATAAACTATATGCAACATACTCTATAAACAAGTATATAAAAGTACTCAATGTAACAACTACATTTCACTTGTTTGATATGTGAGGCACCGTCTGTTCATGGAACTAGATGGGCTGTGACGTCACGGCGAAGTCGCGCTCTGATTGGCTGAGGCGCGTGGCTGCAGAGTGTTTACCATCAGAGCTCAGAACTGGAGCTGCACGTACTAGCTCGAGCCACCGCCGAAGGAGGAAGTTCTTGGTCGAAAACACAGATTTATTTGGCCATTTTCACTACTGCGTCGATAAAGGCACTCGCAACAGCTGTAGAAACTCTTTGTGTCCCTACTCTGAATCACTGGAACAGGTCAGTGGCGTTTACGTGGCGGTTTTTCGTGTTATTTTGAACAAAGGAACGTGCCAAAGACCAGGCCTGTTGAGTTCCGCTGTACTTGAGCTAATTGATCTGAAAAAAAACTCGTTTGTTCTCCCTTTTGGTTGCATTTCACGGTTTCCTTGCGTTTCCCCTTTCAGCTCATGCGAAAACCTCACGATGAAAACCGAAGTCTCTACTGCTGCTAACTTTGTCACACGTCTGTTGAGAGGAACAGGGCTGCTTTCAGAAGAACAGCTGCAACAATTCAGGTTCTCTTTGGAAGAGTCTTTGGGGGGTAAGAAAGGGTTGGATGTGATCTTGCCATTGTTCAGAAGTAAATTCAACCACATCGTGGTCCAAAATTTGTGCTTTGTGATGAAATTGAACATTGTTTTGAACAGAGCAGATGAAGGTTTATTGCAGCACCAAAGTCCATTCACTGAAACTTGAACCATTTTGTGGCTTAACAAAGCACCAGAAATTTTAGCAAAGAATTGCAAACACCAAGTCCATGTTTCATTGCACCAAAGCCTAACTTATGTTTTTTTTTATTGCAGATCATTATCAGCACCATTGGTTCCCAAACGCACCCTACCGAGGTTCGGGTTACAGGTGCATTCGGATCAACCACAAGATGGACCCTTTGATAGGCAAAGCGGCCTGTACGATCGGACTCACAAAAGAGCAACTCTTTTCACTGCTGCCAAGCGAACTCACCATGTGGGTCGACCCTTATGAAGTGTCCTACCGGATCGGAGAGGACGGGTCCATATGCGTCCTCTACGAGTCCGTGCCTCCGTCGGACACAAACCAGGCGGACAGCTGCAAAGATGAACTGAGAATGGGACGGTCGAGTCCGTCCAAATCCTTCAGCATGATGACCTGCTCCAGCTGAAGAGCGATTTTGTGTAATTGGCTGGGCACAGTAAATCAGGCACTGCTCACGTTTGATTTCTTTTTAAACCTTGTTTTTTAAGACAGATTTTGTTTTAATCAAAGGTGAAATCTTATTGACCTCATGGTGAAAACAGATGTATTTTGATTAATGGTGTTTTAAGCTCCCTGTACAGTCCTGTTGAATGTTTTTTACATTTCTATTAAAGGTTTTCTATGAATTTCTTAAAAAAAGGCCTTTTGTGGTTCTTCCGTGTAACTTTATTTGATACACCGATTTAATCAAAACATAAGCCATACAAAGGGCTCTTTATACTTACTATGTGTTATCTTCATTTTTAATACTTTACAAGCAAGCACTTTACTATAGTTAGACAAGCTACAAATTTAGCATCTTAAAGTCTATAAAAAGGAATTTAGTTTTCCTAAAGTTTTATGTATGTGGGATTTACATTAAATAATACATTTACATTTAGCAGACGCTTTTATCCAAAGTGACTTACAAATGAGGACAATAAAAGCAGTCAAAACTAACAAAAGAGCAACAATATGTAAGTGCAAATGACAAGTCTCGGTTAGCCTAACGCAGTACACGTAGCAAGGTGTATATATATAAATATTATACACACACAAAGAAAAACAAGTAGATAGAATAGAAAAAATAGAAAGCTAGTGTTTGTTTTTTTTAATAAAAAAAGAAATATAAAGTAGAATTAAAATAGAATAGAAAGTGTTAGAGTTAGAGGGTCAAATAAAGGTATATTATTATTATTAATAAAGGTAATAAATGAATATTAATTACAATGACATAGACGTCAAACATTACGTCTATAACTCACATGTTCTTAACTGAATGAAAAAAAAGTCCAGAACGATGAAATTTCTGGATGTGAATCACAAAGTAAAATGCATCAATATTAGAACTTACTTTTTGCCTGGCAATACTTTTTTATGGATGATCTTAAATGAGATGTTTTTAATTTTGCCATTTCATTTTCTTAGTCTCCCTACATTTACATAAACATTTGAAATCATGCATAGTCATAAATGTATTACTTTAGTAGTCACTTAATTATTTAAAAAGGTTTTATTGTCTACCAAATACAACAAGCTTCTGGCTCTAAAAATGTCTCTCACATATTGTTGCTTTAGTTTTGGATTTTGACCTAATTTAAGCATTTTCTAATTGTTTGCCAGTACAGAAAACCCCTACAATCCCAACCTATAAAAAAATATTATTTTAAAGTTCTTTAAATGCAAATTATATACAATAATTATACTAATACGCACAAGGTACACAATTTAAAATGTATTCAGGTAAAAATACATATTTATTGATCTGCATTAATTATTTATAACTTATGAATCCAAAAATAAAGTTTTTCTGAGCAAATCGCGTGCCTGCGAAAACAAAAGGAAAGAAAAACAGCAATCATGTGTTCATGACATAATTTTATAGATATAGTCTATAATTTTTCATAAAAGGTATACATTTTGAAAAGTATTCAGGTAAAAATAAATTGAATGTACATTTACATATATAATTTTATTTTTGGATTAATACAATTATATTTCAATCTACTATAATTATACTTAAATCTTTTTCTCTTGAGCAATCATGTGCAAGCGGACAGAAAAGGGAAAGGAAAAAGCAATCATGCGTTCATGATATCATGCCTTCAGTAGAGGACGACCATTTGATTGTCACTTTCAACATCCAATCAGCGGACGAATTTAACAATGGCAAAGAAATCTGGCCAATGAGAAACCGCAATCCCTGCGCCTGGCCAATGAGAGCGCAGAGGAGGCGTGTCCTCGCGAAAGCGGAATTGGCGCTACACCCGTCGGTGTGTCAGACGCGGATCCTCCAGAAGTTTTACGCCTGACCCCGATCTTCTCGCCCGGAGTATCAAATCTGCGCCAAAACCCCCATCAGCTTACGGTTCTTCTGGGTTATGGAACTGGATAAAATGGACGAAAACGACTGGAAATATCACGGGGAGGGCAACAAGAGCCTGGTCGTGTCTCATTTGCAGGTTAGTGTTCAATAGTTACTAGCTTTTAGCTTAGCCAAGATTCATATTAACTCAATCAAATCGGAGTCAGTCAACAGGAAATCAAACCAAACTACTTGGAAAGGACCTAAACACATAGTTTGGTCGCTTTATACCATCAGTAGACGGAAATAGACCTTTTCCTTGTCTTAAAAGGGTGTTGTCAGGGCTTTAAAGCTAATAGCCACCTAGCAGGCTAAACCAGGATTCATTGATAAAGTCAATGTACAACATGTGTGTTACTCATGCCACACCCACTTTATGTGCTCGAAAGTTTATTAAACTGTTTCAGTGGCATATATAGGATAAGTAACGCTGAGAGCCATTTGAATGGAGATGTTTAAGTTTCTGGATGGTTCTGAGCATCTAAAATTGGGTTTCTATTGGAGATAAGATTGTACACTTAACATCTTCCCCCTCTGGGCTTCAAAGTTCAGACTGGAAACCTTTAACAGCTCCCCCTTCATTGGGTGAAAGATAATGCGGGTTTAGACCGTTTTTAGACCACTATGATGGATGGGAATTTAGATGTTCATCACTTTCTTTGGGAAAAAGTACAATTGGAGACAAAACAGATTTTGGCCTATGAATTTTTAACAATGTAATATTGTTTTAAAGGGGTCATATGCTGCTTTTTTAAAGATCATTATTTTGTGTATGTGGTGTAACAGAATATGTTGACATGCTTTAATGTTCAAAAAACACATTATTTTTCAAATACTGTACATTATTGTAGGTCCTCTATGCCCCGCCTCTCTCAAACGCTTCGTTTTCTACGAAGTCCCTCCTTCCGACAAGCGCAGTCTGCTCTGATTGGTCAGCTGACCCAGTGCATTGTGATTGGCCGAACATCGCAAGCACTCGTCGAAAATGTAACGCCCCTTACCATAATCGCCAGCTTCATCTTTCAAAATAAATGTAAAGACAGAGCCTGAAAGAATCCGTGTATCATTCGATCATTCGTTTTTTGATTTAATATTGAAAGTAGAAAAATGAGAAAACGGCTACTTTTTCCTTTTTCTCCCCCAAAAAACGAGAAACGAGAATTCAGCTTTAATTTTAGTTTTTCGTTGAATGAATGAAAATGAATAAACAGCTTGAATGTTTGATTTCTACATGTGGGCGGGAATTAAACGTTTTAGGGGGGCGTGGCAGAGTCTTAACTTTGATAAAGAATATCTCTTTGGTTTTGAGACTTTAGTCGTTACAACTTCAGGGATCTTATCTATGCACATATCAGCTTGTAACACTCCAAAGAGAAAGGAAAACTTGAAATCACATCATATGACCCCTTTAAGGTATTACTTTGCTAGAACTTGGTCTAAGCACTCTTGTCTGAAACTCTCCTATATTTCGACAAATGAGAGAAATTCTAAGTGAAATCTATTGCATATAAGATCGGAGTCATAATTTATGTCTTAGCAATTCTAAGTAATGGAAACTATATGTAAATGATTCATTTATCAGTTCGTTGTATCATGTAGTTGACTCCTTTTGTCACTAGGATGGCAATATCAAGGTCCTGTTTTCTTAAGACCAAGGATACCCAAACAGATTAACCTTTGTCTGATTTTCCAGTTAATTTGGGATCATCTGTACCATCACACGAGAAATAAACTCAGAACAAGCTGCCGGAAAAACGTTTGGAGTCATAAACACGCTGGATTTATATTACAGACTACAACACGGAATTGTGTGTTCAATCACAGGAAGCTGCCTGAGACAACACTGGCCAATATGCTGATGTTATTGTGTCAAAACTGGGTTTGGGGAAAATGGGTGAAGCTTTGATGCAGTTTTCCAACCAGTTTTAGAGTCCTGCAAGGGCTTGTCCGTCTCTGTTTGCTGTTTACTGACATTCTTTCATGCTCCCACACTCTTGTGTGGATTTTTGTCTTGTTGCCTGGTCTGATTTACATTCTTAGAGTACGAGCTGGACCACATCGTCTTGATCAAATCAGTCTGAATGAGTTAGGTATCTTATAAAACCATTTGTAAAGGCATTTCGGATGCACACTGACATATGAATGGGGTGAATTTCACAAAATATTACAAGAAATTCTTGCAATTTTTTAATTGCCATAAGTAATATTTTCTAATGTCTAATTGTACACTCTAAAAAATGCTGGGTTGTTTCAACCCAACTTTGGGTCAAATATGGACTAATCCAACTTTTGGGTTAAAAATGTAATGTAAAAATTGAACCCAACGGTTGGGTTAGTCCATATTTGACCCAAAGTTGGGTTGAAACAACCCAGCATTTTTTAGAGTGTATTTAACAATTTTTAATTAATACGTTTTATTATTACAAAAATAATTGTCTGGACAGGATGGTTTTCATTGTTGTATTATAGTTGGGTTATTATAGTTAATTAAAACAATAAAAAAAACTTTTGCTATTTGAAATAAACTTAAACTCAAAAAATAATAATATATGGAAATATTCAGCTTGTTGCTAGCTAACATTTCTAATGTTTTTTTAATTAAAATGTAAGTGCTAAAATAACTAAAACTGGAGTCAAAATTAATAGAAACTATATAGACATTTTACAAAAACTACAAAAAATTACAAAAACACAAAGTTACTCAAATGAAAGATAAATATTAAAAATTGATTTAAAAATAAAACAATCCTGGATGAGAATTAAGTTTTTTTTTTTTTTTAGATTTAAAGAAATCACACGTGATTGTTCTAAAAATGTGTACAATAATTTATTTTCTTGATATATTTGATGTGAATTATGAGTTTCATCCTTTTTTGTTTAACATTTTGTGAGGCAGAAGTAGGCTTTGTAAGCGTTTAGAAACTGCATTAGCCTTTAAGGGGCCATCGGTTGCATTAGTTCATAAAACAAACCGCCAGACACATGATTGTCACCTTTACATTTGTGAACCTTTTTATATCTTAAGAGCATTCTGGGAAAAATGAAATGTGTATTCAGTTTACAGCTGAGTGGATATTTGTTGAACACACAGGCAAACCCATTTCAAAGAATTCCCTTTTAAACTAAAATAAGACAAGGATACATACAGCTTTCAAAGTCTGTGTGAAATGACTCGTGTGATTTCTGTTTTTAAACGCATCACTTCCTATTACAGCACTGTAAAGTTCTTCGTCTGCTGAAGTTTCCCTCCGAAGACTCTGCACATACACGACAGGTAAAACTTCCCCAAATCAACACCACTGAACATTATTACTTCCCAAATTTCTCCGATATGCACTATATTAACTTTTGCACTGTGTTACCTTTTCTTACACTATGAAAGATACCATACTATTAGGGGCCGTTTACTCGACAATGTTTTCAGCCAAAAACGGTTAACTTTTTATGCGTTTTGTCTGTTCGTTTACACGACAATGGCGTTTTGGGGACTGAAAACGCATATTTTTGAAAACGGGTTTCATGCCACGTTTTTTTTTAAAACGCCACCGTTATCGTTTCCGTGTAAACACCCAAAACGTGAATCTTTAAAAAAAAACGGTGACGTCATGCGCGTGCGTAGTACGTGTTAGGTATGTAGACATGCGCAGTACGTGTCGATTTTAAAGGCAAGTGCGAACAAACATACACAACATTGGCAGAGTACATGGTACTGTTGTTGCTGCTTAAGAGTTTGCTAACGCTTCTTCAGCAAAGTGTGGATTTACCTCATCAATATTACTACCAACTGCGGAGACGCATATACGTCATATAATCTTCACTTCCCTACTGTTTACTAACAAAGTTACAGCGCCAACTACTGGCCTGACATATGTAATACAGCGTTTTTGGCCGTTTACAGCTGATTCTAAAAATTTTATTGGTTGTCAATTAAAGGTTGATTTCCTACACTATGCTACAAAAATGCTAACCCCTAAACCTACGTCACATCTGACCCTAAACTTAACCAGTGAAATTGACTGCACGGCGGATTGGCGCTGAATAGCGTGGTAAAGAAAGTTGCAGTTCAGGAGATAAACAGTTAATAAGATTATGAGATTGTTCCGTGCTAACCCCTAAACCTACGTCACACCTGACCCTAACCTTAACCAGTGAAATTGACTGCACGGCGGGATAGGCACTGAATAGCGTGGTAAAGAAAGTTGCAGTTCAGGAGATAAGCAGTTAATAAGATTATGAGATCGTTCCATAACTCCCCAACCGGACCTCACCGGACAGTGGCACCTTTTTAGTTACACCCAGCATCACTACCCCCTCCTATCCTGCGAATTTCGAGCCCCGGGACGCCCCCGTTGCTTGGAACAAAGCGATAGAAATCTTTCCCCTGCGCTGCACTGTGCTGGGACGGCTCGCGTGATAGCTCGTGGGTGATTCCCGTTTATATCGTTAAGCAGAGGTTCAAACTCCAGTCCGAACACCACTGGCCACAAGCTTTGGGCTCTGCTCTCACGGAGAATATTTACTTATATAACATATTTTATTTTAGATGAACTAGAAACAATCTATAATTGATAAAGTTTTATTTTGAAATGTAAGTCAATAACAATTGACTGGAGCCAGAGCCAATGGTGAAAGTCTTTGCGCGAGGAGACCCCGCCCCATTTTGGAGGTTCTGCCCACTTTTGGAGTTCACGCCCCATTTTGGAGATCTCCAGTCTGCAGTTATATCTACTTGGTTTTCGTGGATATGTGTAAACTTGAATCGTTTTGAAAACGTTGTCGTGTATACATGAAACATTTTAAAATTGCAAGGGAAAAACATTTTCCATTTTTGGCTACATCGTTGTCGTGTAAATGTAGCCTTAGAAGCCAGCTAGAGAACTATAACATGAAAATGGCTACAGGCTAAACCTCCAACAAAGATTTATTGGATACATATTGTGACCAATATTCAAAACATGGAGAGAAAGACATTCATTAAGTCTACAGATGGATAAATATTTGCAATACTTGGAAAAATGGATTGTGTTTGACTCACCATTGTATGATTTGCCATATTTCTATCAATGTAACTCAAGTATTGATGCACAAATGATTGTTCTATCATGTTCTGTTGACGTAAATAGTCACTTTCAATTTTAGCATAGTTTTGTCAACAATTTCCACAATGTTTAAGGTTAAACAATATTTCTGTGTGTGTTTTCTTGCACTGTATTGTAAGTTATTTGTGTCTCTTGCTATGAAGAGTATCTGCAACAGTGTAAATGCAAATATGCTTCAATTGTTTGGTCTTGGTCTGTTTGCATTGACATACAGCGTAGTGTCAGCTCATTTTCCTACCTCTTTTCTGCCAGACCGCAGAACAAGCTTTTCGACACATCCCCAACATCGTGGATTATAGTAAATATGTCATGAAGCCTTTACTGGGGGAGAAATACGTTCACAGTGGAGTAAGTCAGTTTAAGACGTTTATGTACAATATTACATTGTATTGCTTTAACACAAGCCGTGACCCAGAGAATGAGATGAAAATAATGGCTTGAATGTTCACAGGAGGTTGTTAAACTACCACTGGACTTTGTGAGACAGCTGTCGCTAAAGGTCCAACAAGAACGACCTGGTACGAATGATTCTTTTTTTGCTTCAATTAAGTTTTTTTGCAGTGACATTGTAATGCCCCCCCAAAACCAACGGTGTTATGATAGTATTTGTTGTATTTTGATTGCAAAATCCTTGTATTACAGTAATTTCAACATTGAGATGAATAGATATTACTAAACCTCAAAAGTAAAATGTACTTGTCCATTATGGTAATGACAATTTATAGGAAAAATGTCGTAGATGGGCTTAATTTTCGTTATGCAAAAATAAATTTTTTTTTCTAGAGATTCATCCCCTAAAAAAATGCGGTCTGTTGTTCATCTAAACATGTTTATGTGAGATGCAGTCACTTTTGTAGACCGGATTTGATGTTGCGTGACGGTGTTGTGATCTTTCCTTCACGCAGAACTCGTTAGTATGAATGTCTGTTCTTGGGGAAGTAGACCACAGTAACTGAATGACTCGTTGAATCTATTTGTGTGGAATTTAATCACATGGTCAGTCAAACAAACAGAGGGAGGTGGTGTGAATCTGATCTGAAAGGCTTGTTTGTCTTCATAAAAACAACTAAACTTCTTTATATAAAGCTTATTCACAACACTTCATTGTGTAACTCAAGATACAAAGATACAATTACATATTTTTCCTTTCCCCCCCTAGCCAAAATGTGGATTTCTACCCTTTTCAAGGCACATAACCAAGGAATGCAAGCGCAAAGTTTGCAGATTCTGCATGCATCAGCATTACAAGGCAAGTACCAATTGAAAATCTAGTCGTTGCCAAACTTTTAAACCAGATTTATTAAAGCTAACTTCTGCTTTAACACAAAAAAAGAGGATGGTGCAGTGTAGTGTAAACATCGTGCCATCTGTTTGTACTCTACGTTATCATATAATCAATTCTTTGTGAGGCTCGGCTACAGAAGATGAGCTTATGTTGCTGAAAATACAAGAATCAGTTTCAATCCCAAAGTTTCATCATGAAGCGACATGTTTTGTTCTTTACAGTTAGCCAATGGGAAGTGGAAGCGATTGAGCAAATATTGCCCTCTGGATCTCTTCTCAGGGTGAGTTACTGCTTCAGTTACTCAATGCAGGAAAACAGCTGGATTTATATCTTTCGCTGATGGTACGACCTTTAGCCAGTATTGTTAACAAACCTAACTGACTGCGGCAAAGACATTCACCAAGCTGGATGCGTCACTGGCCTGTGTTAAAGCCAAGAATTTGCCACTTGAAAAAGGAGCATGATCAACATTTTCGCAAAAGTTGTGACTCGCCTTTTCACTGTGAGACCAGCCCTACAATCTATAATGCATGAAGGTTTTGTACTGCTGCTTGAGTCACAGAAGTGCTAAAAAACAAGATTCAGATGGGGTGATCCAGATAATCTCGAATAATGTCGAAATCAAAATGCGATGCATAGAGTTTAATACCAAAAGTGAACTAATTTTACACACCTAAATCTTATTCAATATCTTGTATTCCAGGAGCAAACAGCGAATGTATGTTGCATTGAAGAATCTGTTAGAGGAACCACAAAACAACTTGAAAATCTTTAAGGTAAATATGAATTTCTGTAATTAATTCAGTCCCGAATCGTTCAACGTCTCTAAACAAATTTAGATTTTTGGAACTTTACACTTCAGATTAAAGTTTGAAAATCTCCCCTCGACTTCCGTTGATAGAATGTTCAGCATTCGAAATGTAACTGACAGTGATGATGCCATGCATACTGATTCGCAGTTGGTCTTCTGTTTTAATTCATTCACACCAAGAACGATAACTATATTAGCGTCGATAACATTTTGCAGTTTTGACGTCTACTGCCTTGTATGTTTGATTTTTTTTTTTTTTTTTTTAAAGTTGAGTGGATTCTGATTGGCTGTCAGTGTTTTTATCATTCATTCACTTATTTATCATTTATCATACACTGCCCAAAAAACTTGCTTTAAATATATAAAATATAAAACTCTTTAAATATAAAAAACGTACTTGCAGTCTTTGAGTCAGAACATTGTAGTCTACTCTCACAGGATCAGGAAACAGTCCTCCATAAAATACGCAGCACACATCTGAATATTTGGGTTGAAGTGTTCTGGAACAGTGTTGTAAACACAACTTAACCACTGATTACTAGTCATGTCCATTTTTGGAAAGCCAAAAAAAAGTAGTTTCGCTCTCACAACGAAACACAGCGCATTCAAAACATGGGCACACATCTGAATATTTGGGTTGAAGTGTTCTGGAACAGTGTTGTAAACACAACTTAACCACTGATTACTAGTCATGTCCATTTTTGGAAAGCCAAAAAAAGTAGTTTCGCTCTCACAACGAAACACAGCGCATTCAAAACATGGTGGCGGCGGCGGCAGCAACAATACTACAGCGAGAATAAAAGTTACGCCACCTTTCTTTGCGTGAACATTTGTGCGGCGTTATGCAAATCTTCCCACATAGTGACGTAGATATGTGGGGGCGTGTTACAGTGTGTTCACACCAAATGCAAATTTAATTATTCGCACAAGTAGATTACATACAAAGTCAATGCAAAGACGCAAATAGAGGCGAATGACGCGAAATGCGCGACGCGTTTGCCGCGAACGCAAGATATTCGCCTCAATCACGTCTTTCGCGCAAGTTCAAAAATTTCAACTCGAGCGGAAAATTCGCCTGACGCCGACGCATCAGCGAAGAGCTTATAGGCATGTCTGTTTGAATCAGACAATAGAAGAGAGCATTATTGTAGCCGTCTGTTATTATATAGGTCTGGAGCATAGAAAACAATTAAAATCAGTTGTAGTGGTAGTTGTATTTTATTAGCATGGCTACGGAGATGCTGCTATCAATAATAAAAATAATAGTAATATCAGTGTATATATACAGTAGTAAAATGTAACACACACATTAATACAGGATCCTAACGTTATTCTCTGGATGGTGCTGTGAACCCAGACACGTCGGCGTTTGGCTTTCCATTGTATTTGGGACATTTTGACAACGGGTACAAAACAGCGATTGTAGTTATCTCCACCATGGCTGATCACGCTGTTTTTATTCGCGCGAGTGACACGAAAAGCATGCCGCGAGTAATCTAGAGCGAGTGGCGCGATGCGCATATTCGCTTCGCGTCTGGTGTGAACGCACCATTAGAACGAGCCGTTTTAGGTAGGTGTGGCTGACTCTTAAATTTTATAAAGAATATCTCTTTGGATTTGAGACTTTAGTCTTTGCAACTTTACAGATCTTCTTTATACACCAAGAGCTTGTAACACTCCAAAGAGAAAGGAAAAATTGAAATCGCATCATATGACCCCTTTAATAATAAACAGTTTAAACTGGTTTACTGGTCTTAACTAGTCTCCTAGCCCATTCAGGCTGCTTTTAGAGGGATTTTGGCTAGTTTTTAAGCTGGAAACTAGCTTTGCTGACCACCAACTTTACCTGGATTTGTGATTAGCTTAAACCACCAAAGACCAGCAAACCAGCTGGGGAAAAAGAAAATCAAATATTCAAACTCTAGCTACTACACAAATATTGGTTTAATCCATTAGGAATGGTTGATAAATAGAAAAGTAGCATTAATTTGTTGTTTCTCGCAAAAGCATGCCGCGAGTAATCTAGAGCGAGTGGCGCGATGCGCATATTCGCTTCGCGTCTGGTGTGAACGCACCATTAGAACGAGCCGTTTTAGGTAGGTGTGGCTGACTCTTAAATTTTATAAAGAATATCTCTTTGGATTTGAGACTTTAGTCTTTGCAACTTTACAGATCTTCTTTATACACCAAGAGCTTGTAACACTCCAAAGAGAAAGGAAAAATTGAAATCGCATCATATGACCCCTTTAATAATAAACAGTTTAAACTGGTTTACTGGTCTTAACTAGTCTCCTAGCCCATTCAGGCTGCTTTTAGAGGGATTTTGGCTAGTTTTTAAGCTGGAAACTAGCTTTGCTGACCACCAACTTAACCTGGATTTGTGATTAGCTTAAACCACCAAAGACCAGCAAACCAGCTGGGGAAAAAGAAAATCAAATATTCAAACTCTAGCTACTACACAAATATTGGTTTAATCCATTAGGAATGGTTGATAAATAGAAAAGTAGCATTAATTTGTTGTTTCTCGCATTTTTTTTTTTCTTCAGGGCGGAGAGTTGATATTTAGCTGTAAGGACGATGCCAAGCAGCAACCCGAATTGAACGATCTTATTCAGCACCTTCGGCCTTATTTCCCTCATAGTAACAGCCTCTATAACGGCCACCAGCCTGGCAAAGCTGTCCTGAACGAGTTCATTCAGGTGATCTGCTCCGCTCTGCTCAGCGGCGGGGACTCGAATCGCTCGGGAGAGCCCAGGAAGGTGCACCTGTCTGAGAGCAGGCCGCACTGTGAAGCCAGTCCCTTCCCAAGAGACCTGCTCCGCAACGGTGAGGACTTTACCAGTGACTTTGGATGGCCGTCAGTGGGAAAACATGGTTTTATGTCCTTCAAAATATTGCTAAACAAGTGCAATGAAAATCACTTCACTGATGAGTCACGATATATGCGTAGGAGTGAACTGGAGCAAAAGTGCTTGACACAGTTTAAGAAAATAAACTGCATTTCAAATGACACATTAAGAGGTGTATAAAAGGTCAGATTATTGCGGCATAGAAATTCCGGTAGTCATAAATCTGTTACGCAAGACCAGTAGAACACTCATTTCCATGTGTTCACAGGTAACCACGGCCTCCCTAAAGACAGTGTCCTCGCAAAAATCCTCCAAGTCCAGATGCTGGATAACCTGGATATTGAAGGAATCTACCCTCTGTACAAACGCGTGGAGCAGTATCTAGAAGAGTTCCCGAGAGAAAGGTGAATTTTTAATCGGGGATATTGAGTGCTAATTTACTAATCTATCAGATCAATACGCCAGTGCAAGAACGTTTTGTTCCTGCTGAGTAAAGTTTATATTGGGCAAATACTTCAGATCTATGCAGTGTTCACATGTACTGAAAGCATTGTATAAAAATTCAGAACAGTTGATGAATCCTAACCAGTTATTATATACTTCATTCTATAATAGTAAGAATTGTTACTTTCCCTGAAAGACTGAACAGACACTAGGTGGTGCAAAAGACACATTTGTGAATATAAGTAGTTCAAGTCAAGTCACGGGGCACTGCGGCCACATGGTGGTCCCGTGCCACATGGTCCTAAGTGATTTCCATGCAAAGCCACATCATCTTTATGAATAAACTTGCCTAAAGGCACTTTAACATCCAATCAACACTTGTTTGTATCTTCAGAAACCGACTGCAGATAGATGGGCCTTATAATGAGAGTTTCATGGACACGGTGAAAAACTGTCCTTCAGAAGATGACGGATCTGTAGAATATGCTGTTGGGAAGGTAAGACCGTGAACGTGATGCTGAGAAGTTTACATTTTTGTATATATTTTGGTGGCAATTAAGAATCCCCCCCCCCAAAAAAGTTAAAGATTAAGATTAACTCTCAGATGTTACCTTCTAGGTTCATCAGTATAGAGTTGCGATGACTGCCAAAGACTGCTCAGTCATGATCACGTTTGCACCTTGTGAGGAAGATGAGGAGTAAGTCAGTTTTCGCCCTTTAAAATCACTGGTTGATTTATCTTCCTTGACATTTGCCATCATTTTACTTTTCGTTCGCTTCGTTTCCAGACACCAGTTGAATTTGGAGAAGCCTCGTTTCACGTATTCAGTCTCCATCCTGGATCTGGACCCCAAACCGTATGAAGGCATCCCTCACCAGTACAAGCTGGACACAAAAATCGTCAACTACTACCTGCGGAGCACGCAAGCTCTGCCCCCCTCCAGCCTATATAAGGAAAGGCAGGAGTGCACGCTGCTCTTCCATGCTGTATGAGACACCTCTACAAGTGCTGCTTGGGAAATGCCTAGAAGTGAAGCTGAAATAGTGATACAATTTAGTTTTTTCTGTTTGCTAGTCTGTCTAGTTGTTTGCCCTCCCGTGAACTTGGCATTCGCAGTTGTTGCCAGAGCGACCTGATGTTTTTCTTTTTGAGGGTTCTCATTGGGGCTGGTCTCCTAAAGCACAGAATACCTGAACGAGTCAGTCATTGGCTGTAAAAAGGGAGGACATGGAGGGTGTGTGTGTGTGTGTTTTTGTGCAGTGCTGTTGGGTGTTTCTCGCACGCAGCAGCGCTACTGTGGTTTCCAAGTGCCAAAAGTGGCTTACAGCAATTTTCCCCAATGAATGTTTTACCGTGCATCAGCTTGGCCGTGTCTGCAGTTGCTGTACAGGCAGTTTGGAATTCAAAAACAGACAAGTACTTGAGTTTTTAGCGCGGCTTCATCCCTAGAGCTCCTCAAACCTCTGACCCTCGGCGAGCTACAGTAGCGGGAGTTATACTGACAAGCACAGACCTGTTGCATGCTAGCGAATGAGGTCGCGATAACACCGTCACTACCCGTAAGATAGATTTTATCAATTAGAAGATAAGCCTAATGATATTACTCGCTATTGAAATTGTATTTTTGTAACGTACGCTCGGCTGGCGTAACCGCTGTATACAAATCAAAGTGTCTTATTAAAGAGTAGTTCACAATAAAAAATAAAAAAAAAGTCCATTGTTTACTAACCCTCATGTCATCGCAAACCCGTTTGATAGAATCGTTACGCAGCTCGTCAGTTCATTCTGACCAGGTATTGTGAAAGAACGACTAAAAATAACGACTGAAATTTGTTTGACTTTAGAAGACATGAAATTCAGTGCACAAGTCCTATGGTGCTTTATTTGGAGCTTTACAGCCTTTGGTCACAACGGTTGTTGTATGGCAAAAGTTACGTAACGATTCTTCAAAAGTTTGGTAAAACATTTGGAAAACATTAGTACAGACATGATGGAGTGTACATTTTTGGTTGAACTACTACTTTAAAGCTAGTCCATCATCTCAAAAATAAAACACCACTGTTTTTCCCAGAAAAATTGCTGTAAAATGAAAAATCGTCTG
This sequence comes from Sinocyclocheilus grahami, assembly GCF_001515645.1. Lineage (NCBI taxonomy): Eukaryota > Metazoa > Chordata > Actinopteri > Cypriniformes > Cyprinidae > Sinocyclocheilus > Sinocyclocheilus grahami. The sequence continues at coordinate 405,854 of NW_015505266.1, read as the reverse complement.
TGTCTGTCCGTCATCGATGGCTTTGTCTCAGAGTTTGACACTGATATGCGTAGTTGTCTCAGAGCAGAAAACAACCAGAGGAATCCATCCCCAGCAGCTTGAACGCTACTACGGTTACGTTTGGCTTTAGTTTTAATGGCCGTAATTGGTTGCAGAGCCAGACATATTTCATAAGTCGACCAAAGATGGACCGTACGCCAGTTTTTTTAGCACAATAAAAAGGATGATCCAGCAGTTTTTCCAACAGTGTTTTTTTTTTTTCAGAGAAGCAGTATAGGCCACAGAAGTGGTAGAGTTGATTTAATGTTACACAAGTTGCGAGTTTGACATCTTTGATCGTAAAAACAACCACAGTTGACGGTTTGCGCAGATTTTACGGTGTAACTAACACTAAAGATGGCACCTCATGGTCGCTTTTCTCTGTTATGGGGAATATAACTGTTACAATGTACTGTGGCGTGAGTGATGCTCACGCTTCTGTTTACCTCTTTTAGCGTGATGCAAACTGCTTCGGCTTGCTTAACTCAAAGTCGTCAATGCAGTTCCCATCAGGCGAACAGTGTTTGCATTTTACATGGATGAACATTCAACATTGCCAAACTGTGTTCACACTCCCCTTTGTCTTAATGTGAACTGGTGTCAAGAGAAGTATTAATACGCCTTACCTGTGAGCGAAAACGCTTTCGTTTGGCGTTTGTTTGACTGTCATGTTTTGATGTGTTACGAAGTAACTGATTGAAAAGTGCAGTTTCTCCACAACAGACATTGCTGTATTTGCCTTAGTTTTAACAACATCTTTCCCCTTTTGAACCAGAGATATTATGAGTCTGAGGTGGTGACATTGTGTTATTCTAATGAAATAAAGATCTATAATCACTATGTAGGTAGGAATGGACATTAATTCTGTTATTAAGCAAGAAAAGAAAGGAAGATAATAATTTCTGTGATGGAATCTAATGTTAAAATGTAACTATTTGAAAATACAAAGTGGATTTTGCTGTCAAACATTTTGTATTTAAAATTATTTATTTTTCTAGCTCTTGTCTAATGATGTATATTTCCATACAGTGTGGGCATATCATATGTAAAAATGATTGAGACGTACAGGTGGCATCAATATGTAGTTCCTAACGGGTGATTGTACAGGTGTTTATATCGAATAAACGATTAGATATGAAGCTCCCACAGCGTGAACTTTGGCTTAATTTTTGACTTCTCACAAACACAGTTCTTATCAAGCCCTCGATAGATGCTTCCACCCCAAGAACCCGCAGGAGGCTCTGAAAATAATCCGTCGAACTCCCGAGCTGAAAACAAAATAAAACATTTTAGATCATTGTACCACATTCTAAGTCACTATTATGAATTATACAAGTGTACAATTTTGAAATACTTGATTCTGATTGGTAAATTTTATATTTTACGGAAGCCTTATGAGGCCATGGATTATTTTTCATTCTTGTTTTCTCGTGATCATGACTTAATTTTCTTGTGATCGACATAATAGCTGTTTTCATGATTATTACTTAATTTTCTAGTGATCTCAACATAACGAAAGTTTTCTCGTAATCACAATTTCTTAAAAAAAAATTCTCATCTCGACATAATAGCTTTTTTCTTGTGATCACATAACGTGTTGACATAAAAGTTTTCTCAATCACAACTTAATTTTCCCGTGATCTTGACAACGAAAGTTGTTTTCTCGTCACAACTTAATTTTCCCGTGATCTTGACATAACGAAAGTTGTTTTCTCGTCACAACTTAATTTTCTCGTGATCTTGACATAATGAAAGTTTTCTCGTCACAACTTAATTTTCCCGTGATCTTGACATAACGAAAGTTGTTTTCTCGTCACAACTGAATTTTCCCGTGATCTTGACATAACGAAAGTTGTTTTCTCGTCACAACTTAATTTTCCCGTGATCTTGACATAACGAAAGTTGTTTTCTCGTCACAACTTAATTTTCCCGTGATCTTGACAACAAAAGTTGTTTTCTCGTCACAACTTAATTTTTTCGTGATCTTGACATAATGAAAGTTTTCTCGTCACAACTTAATTTTCTCGTGATCTTGACATAATGAAAGTTTTCTTGTCACAACTTAATTTTCTCGTGATCTTGACATAGCGAAAGTTGTTTTCTCGTCACAACTTAATTTTCCCGTGATCTTGACATAACGAAAGCTGTTTTCTCGTCACAACTTAATTTTCTCATGATCTTAACAATGAAAGTTGTTTTCTCATCACAACTTAAATTTCCCGTGATCTTGACATAACGAAAGTTGTTTTCTCGTCACAACTTAATTTTCCCGTGATCTTGACAACGAAAGTTGTTTTCTCGTCACAACCTAATTTTCCCGTGATCTTGACAACGAAAGTTGTTTTATCGTCACAACTTAATTTTCTCGTGATCTTGACATAACGAAAGTTGTTTTCTCGTCACAACCTAATTTTCCCGTGATCTTGACAACGAAAGTTGTTTTCTCGTCACAACCTAATTTTCCCGTGATCTTGACAACGAAAGTTGTTTTCTCGTCACAACTTAATTTTCCCGTGATCTTGACATAACGAAAGTTGTTTTCTCGTCACAACTTAATTTTCTCGTGATCTTGACATAACGAAAGTTTTCAGCGTGATCAATTATTTTTTTTAATATTCTCATCATCTCAAATTAACAAAAGTTGTTTTCTCATTATCACAACTTCACTTTCGGAATTTTCTTGTGATATCAACATAACGAAAGTTATCTTGTGATCATGATTTAATTTTCTTTTGATCTCAACAAAGTTATACCCCATCAGTTATATTTACTGCCACCTAGTGCTTCAGTTGTGTAACTTTCAGATAATAACCTATCAGGAGAAAACAAAAAAGAAAAAATAATTCCATGGCCTCTTAGGACTTCCATGATATTTAAACCATTCCCATGACTATTTTCATGTTTCTTTTTTATTCCACCAATGCAAGATAGAGTAGCTAATTGATGGCATCATGCTAATCAAAAACTGGCTAGTTTATGAGTCTAGTAAAAATGGCCTTTGAAGACTTTTAATCTATCTAATAAGCAGGATAAGATGGTTAACCCTGATGCAATATTATCCCTTACATAATGTATTTTTCACTCATCACCCAGTTAATCTTACCCTGGTCTGCCATTTTCAGCAGGAGCTCAAGCGATGGCTTTACCACTCCTTCCATGGACACATCGATCTTCCAGAATATGGTCATGGAGATCCTGAGACATACAGCCATTGACTCTTTCTATATTTCAAGCATGTAATCTGGATATATCAGTCGTGGCCACCATAAAAAGATACAGGAACTTGCCGTCACTTGACATAATAAATGTTTCATGTGCCATCAACAGATGGAAAACAGCAGAAGTTATGAACCGCGGTTTCCATTTCACTTTCTTAGCTGATGCAACCTACCCTGGAAGTTGAGGACTTCTTATAATCATGAGCTCGGATCGACATCCCTCTGGAAGGCTGACCACGTCTGGGTACTTCTCCTGCCAAACAAACCACTTGTTTGTTAAAGGGATCAAAATCCCGACAGATTCCATCTGACCCACAGCAACCTGGTTCCAAAACACCGGCTGATAACGAAACACATACGAACAAAATATGTGGAGAAATTTACATATTAGAGATTTGCGTAATTGTAAGTGGAATTTGCTCCATAACAAGGCAAGAATACACTGAAGTCACAGTCTGAGACTGTCTGCACATAGCTTTGATGTCTTACAGGAATAAATGACTCAAAACGTTATGATTTATTCCCCTCCATGTCAAGGGTTTTGACTTTCTTTCTTGTGACACAAAATTAGAATTTTTCAAGATTGTCCTTGCAACTACATAATTAAATATTCAAATACAGTCAAAGTGAACAAGGACAAGGGCTTTTAGTCTCCAAAATCACCAAAAAGCAACATAAAGCTCTCAAAATCGGTACATACTCTTTGACGAATTGCTTTTGTTCCTCTTTCATAAGTGGCCATGGATAAAAGCATCTGCGAAATGCATACATGTACATTCAAAAGTCTTCTGAAGTAATATGATACTTTTATGTAAGGTAAAGACCCCCAAATTCATTATTCATTGATAATTTTTCACTGCAGTGAGCTGTTAACTGTTGTGACTGAATCATTGAGGCAGTAACTTGAAAACTGGATCAACCTAATTCATTAATGGATCATTCAGATCAGTTTTGTAAATTAGATCAACTGATGGACTGAATAGATCTAACCCAATTATACTGAAAAAGAATCCAGAATATTCCACAGACATTTTAGGTGAACTATTCCTTTAATACACCAAGTGTTTTTTAATAATTAGTTGAGTTAAAGACCTTTAACAGTCATGCCTTCAGGACTCTAAACCACAAAAGAGAAGATTGAATACACAGAACCATTTAATACTGACAGTAAATAATAAAATAAAAGAAGAAAAATATTTCCATCTCTCTGTCTTTTGCAGAAACCACTAAATACAGTTAGAAATTATACCCTTACTTACCGCGTCCCTTAATTACATATTAAAACATGTACAGATACTCAGAATGTTTTAATAAGTAATTACGACATCTAATAAAACTGCTCTTAAATTTAACTCGGCTCATTTGTCTGCATTTCAACTAGGTAATTAAAAACATATGATAATTGACACCATGTTCCCACAATCAACCAACAAAGACATCACAAATCCCTTAGACAAACCCATCAGACTTTCCCATTGGACATCAGAACTTTCCAGAATTTTTTCCCAATTCCCACATTACACCGTTGGGAAATGCTGTCAGTTACACCATTAACTTGATGTTTCCTCTGGTAAACACTGAGACTTTCTCTAAAAGAGTATCTTGAAATGTGATGTTTCTTACGGCCTTGTGAAGACTAAAACACTGTTATGTTCTTAGAGCGAGACATTTACATTTTTGCAAATGTTTATTTTTACACGTACACATTGATTCAGGTCAATCAATGAGTTATGTAATTTGTATTTAGTCACAATGACTGTATTCTTTCCAGTTTATTTCTTGCACACTGTTGGCACAGATTAAACTCATTTTGTTCAAATATATAGTTATAAATTGGCTCTTATGCAAAACTTTTTGTTGTTGTTGGTTGTATGCTTTTACAAATCTTCATCTGTACAAACAAATATTTTTGCTTACTTTTTACATGAAAGATTTCAAATCTGTTTGGGAAAACTAGCATATAATTAAAGCATTTGCCAAGACTTTCAACCCTCACCCCCCATAAATATTGTAAATAACTTCATGAAGCATTTTCTGTCAACGTGTTAACCTAAAACATTTAACAGTTATTTAAAAGACACCACTATTTTCGGTAAACGTGACAGAGGTCTGACCAAAGGCTTCAAGGCTTCCTTGAACTAAGCCATTAATTTAGCATCTGTTACACAACCCAACCATTATTTGAACTCTGTACCTCTATTGTCTGATCCTGGAGCGACATGTTATACTCCCCACCGATCTCTGTCAACAGTTATTAAAACACCAGACAGGACAACCAGAGTCTCTGGGCTTGTTCAGAGGCCAACACTGGATCGTTTAAAAACTTGACAAGAGAAATCAGTAAAGCTGCAATCCTCAGACTCCAAGTAAATTTTCGGACACACTGGTTGCACCGATTAAATCATTATTTAATTTACACCAAGGTTTGTTAAAGGGGTCATATGATGTTGCTAAAAAGAACATTATTTTGTGTATTTGGTGTAATGTGTTTATGTGGTTTAAGGTTCAAAAAACACATTATTTTCCACATACTGTACATTATTGTTTCTCCTCTATGCCCCGCCTTTCTGAAACGCATCGATTTTTACAAAGCTCATCGGTCTGAAAAGCGAGGTGTGCTGTGATTGGGGCGGGCTTGCGGCAACCACATGTGACGACCCCGGACTGGATTCCGCTTCGTCCATGGTGAAAGCCGATCCAGCGATCAACAGCACGAAGTTGATGTATTTCCTCAACAACCAGCACAGATCAGCTCTAGGCATGACGAAGCGATATCGTCCTCTTTTGGAAGGCCAGACAAAGTAGTTTCGCTTTCACAACGAAACACACAGCGCCTTCATGACATGGCGGCGGCGGCAACAACAATACTACAGCAAGAATAAAAGTTACGCCATTCTTTCTTTGCGTGAACATTTGGGCAGCGTTATGCAAATCTTCCCACATCGTGACGTAGACATGTGGGGGCGTGTTAGAACAAGGTGTTTTAGGTAGGCATGGTTGACTCATAAGCTTTATAAAGAATATCTCTTTGGATTTGAGACTTTAGTCTTTGCAACTTTACAGATCTTCTTTATGCACCAAGAGCTTGTAACACTCCAAAGAGAAAGGAAAAATTTGAATCGCATCATATGACCCCTTTAACAGTGGATGACCCAAAACGGAATTGTTAATCTAAATGCCTCGAGGGTGATTTTGAGGTACCCAGCTAAAAGGAAAGAAACACAAAACCGCTGACTACACACATGCCACTGCTGAGTGCTTAAGCTCTCTGGCACAACATAAAATCTTCCATTATGTTAAAAGTTCCATAAGGAAATATACTGAACCAGATGCTGAAGCAAACCGACATTACCACAGTGGAAAGAGATGTCTGAACGCAATGAAAAAACACAGTACAGCATTTTGACAGACATTATCATGGTGCAAGGCATGTGTGTGAAATAGTCTTCTGGGTCTCAAAGTACATCTGAAATGGTCCTTGATATTATACAGACCATTCTAACCAATGGAATTCATCTGTGGAAAGAGTGATGTTTTTTTAAAGACATCCTAAATTCAACATCCTCTGTTGAGTTTCTTCAAGAAAAGAACGTCATGTTGGTTGGGTCTACAACCAAACAGAACTAGAAGAACGTCCAATCCTCGTAACTCAACAAGAAGTGAAAAGTAAGTGTGGAAATGCATGAGGAATCCATTTTAGAACCATTTTACTTCCATGAAAACAGTAGGTAGGGAGGGACTTAATGTGGAAAAGTGGTTTCTGTAGGACAGGTAGTCTTAAAAGGATGGGACTGACTTGCTAGCGTCATCTGAAAAGGAAAGCCATTTCAGAGGCGGAGCAAGTACATTTATTTTGAAGAAAAATACTGAAGATGTTTTTTTCCTTTGGGTTCAAGTACACCAATGAATCATGCACAATTAAGACAAGGAACATGTATAAAGAAAGCTCAAGTATAAAGAACAGTCGCAGCTGTTCATTCCAGCTGGTTGAGTCACTGAGCTCCGGTCATTACCTGATGGCAAGTCAAAACATCCTACGATGCTGAAACATCTTTCATCATTAATTTCACACTACAGTTAAACTCTCTTTTGATCTACGTCTCATAAAACTCATCTATTTACAGTTCTGTCGCTAACATACACATTCTTTTACACATTACAACTTATAGGTTACTTACACCTGGATGAGATGTTGCAATAAACGTCAACACATTCGATCGTGTAAGAGTGATATCAGTTTTAATCTAAGGCTGGATGCGTTTGCAGTTTCTGGAGGTTGTTTAATTCTGAAAGCTCTGGAAAATGTCTAAAACTCATCTCCTAGTTTGTCTGCACCTAACCCGAGAAAAAAAAAGTGAGTAATTTCTGCTCACTAAAGACTATGTGGAGTTTTTAAAAGGTTATTTACAAAATGTCAAACTTTGAAGTGCATAAAGAGTATTTGCACTACTTTTTTCTGTTTTAAACTTTTAATACTTTAATTCATAAACATCAAGTTAAATTTAATTGGTTGTCTGATTTGACAAATCTTCATAACGAATTGCTATTAAACTGCACAACTTGTGTTTAACATATTTGTCTTTGTCTACAAACAATGAATCAAACCATCTAGTCAAAACAAATGAACAGTTTGTTTAATGTCAAATGATCTAAAAATATAAAACTTTATTGTGATAAATGACTAAAATAACAATGGCATATCTGCTGTGCGAGTTTAATATTTCTAACTAGTTTCACTAACTAGTCTTCAAATAAATCTTATTACACAACAGTTAGGTCACGCAAAGCATGATTAGCTTCCCTTGGAAATATTGTCATTGGCAGAGGAAAGATATACAAACTAATTGGCCAGATTTAGTCTAAAACTTAAGTTGGTTTGTTATCAGCTTCTGTTTTTGAATATAGATCTTTATCATATATTATACAGATACTAATTGCCTAAATACATCCTTCAAGAGTTTGGTTTCTTACGAGGCATTATGAGAAATAATGGACAACAGAAGAAAACTTTTGAGCATACCAATCTAATTATAGCACACGCCTGCTTGACCACGACCCCTCCGTATACAAAACTGAAAGATGAGAAAACTGAGATCTTTCTTCTCGGCTCAACATGCCCACCCTCTGAAATGGGAGATGGGGCCGTCTTATTAGACAGTAGGGGGTTGACTTGAAGACCCATCCAGAAAAGCTCGAAAACCAGTCCAGACATCCTCTGATAAGCTTATTCAAGCAACTCTGTGAGCATTTACAGCCCATTTTCAGAACTTACACAATGTTTTTACAGAGAGGTTAATGACAAGCCAGATGCCACCTCTTTGTTTGAGTACAGTACCCTTCCTAGCCTAGTAATTAGGTCGCACAAAATCACCAAGTTCTTTCGCCTGAGAGAGGCAGTATCTTGTCATGACCCTCATTTGACTGAAACTTTCAGAGACAGAACTGGAGAAGTTCTGCCCGAGCGAGTCCCGACTAAACGCTAGAGCAGCCCCTGTCTGTTTTTGACATTTATCAGCGTTCTTGCTGCGGAGCAGACGCACACACACTTCTTGCATTGCTGGCAAATCCCACAGCTTTTGGGGAAAGAGCGGAAATATTTGGCCTCACAAAAGCGCCCGAAACCAGTGGTAACGTACAAACAAATCTCTCCTCTCTTTCAGCTCTCACCCTCAGTTATGTGGTAAAACACTTTTTGTACAACACTAATTGTTTTCTTTTTCCATCTGCGGGATGCATGTCACATTTTTACGGGTTTATAGATTAAAACTTCTCATTGCATGCAGTTTGGAACTTCTTCGCTAAACACTGAGACATTTGCAAATGGAGTGACGACAAATGTCTTCGGAAATAGGTCTGTCTCACTGAAGCACTAGCGTACAGCTGCAGGACTGTAAAAGTGCTTATTGCGTTACCGTACCTGGTTTTCATTACAGCGTTGAGAGAGGGGGACCCCATATCATGCACGCCCCGCTAGGATGTTTTTACTCACGGCAGTATATTTCAGCCCTCTCGTTCTCTGTCTAAGCTGTAGGTTTTATAGATTCTTTCCATCTGAGCCTGGTCATCCTAAAGAGCTTAATTAAAACGTTTCCCCCCTCGTCTACATTTCTGGGGTGTTTTTTTTTGCTTCATCTCACCGCAGTTCTGATTTAATGTTAACCGTATGACTTTGCCTCAGGGTCGGATTGACGCTTGTAGACGCCCCCTGCACTCATATCAGCATTGCTCAGCTGTTGATTTTATTCTCGTTTCCCATTACTGCAAGTCAGGGTAACCAGTGTCGTCATCTTTTCCTTGTCTGGCTTGGCTTTTTCTGCAAGATATTTAAACTTTGTGAAGCAAGTAACAGATCTGTACAAAAATATAGATTCTTCAGCATGTAAACTAGAAATCTTTAAAACAGGGGGCATGATGCACTGATATATTTTCAAATAAAATACAGTGGAATGGTAACAATCTTTTTGCTGTGTTTAAAACTTCAAACCTGTATTTCTGAATTACGAACAAATTACTCGTTTTAGTCTTGTGAACGGTCAAAAAAAACTATTCACCGAAATAATCAGATTTGAACTAATAATTTCTTACCATCAGTGTTAATTTTGACAGCAAATTTTGATTTAGTTTTGGTCATAGTCTTTTGACTAAAATGCCATTTAGTTTTAGTCATATTTTAGTCATCTGAATTGTTTTTAATTTTAGTCAACTAAATATCATAAGATTTTAGTCGACTAAATCTACAGTAAATTTAATCGGCTAAAATTTAATGGGTTTAGTTACATTTATTAAGCATTTCTCTAAAATGTCCAAACTCATTATATAGGTTTGATATTAAGGTTTTATCATGATAGACACCGATTTAACTGTGGTGACACACAACATGCCTTTATGTTAAAATTAAATAAAACCACTTCTCATAAAGAACAAGAACATGGTCTTCTTTTTAATGAAATACCAATGGTTATATAGGCTAATTATGCATTCTTTATAGCAACTTGTTTACCATCTTCTTCATTCTTTCAAGCAGACATATTTATTTCTATAAATACATTTAGATTAATCTTTAGTGCTCCTAAAATTTTTCAGTCAAGAGCAGTGCGTGATTTTCTGTCTTTCATTTGTTGCTTGATTAACATCAATGACTCTAAATTAGGCTGCTGTCACTTTAAAACCAAACGCACAGCTGCAATGGATGCAATGTACTGCGACACGTTCTCCTTACTGTTTACGTTCACTTAAGACATAATCAACTGTGTTTATGTGAATACTCGTCAAAACGGACATTTCTACATAATATTATGTGTAATTCTCCGTTCATGCGAAGCGAGAGAGTAATTGTTGTGTGCTGTGAGTCGCGCTTTCTGTGTGTAGCCTATGCTTCAGTGTCTGCACTCAGAAAACCGGACCGAATTGAGTCCTCTCTTGCGTCGTCAGATTTATCCATATGTCTGATCTTCTCTTACTCCCACATATTGACATTTTTTAACGTTTTATGCGACGTGCAGCAACCAAGTGTGTTAGCTCATGTCCCGCCGGTTCATGTGTAGTACGCATCTAACCTTCGAACCACGCAGCAGATTCGTTCTGAATGAATCTCTCCCCAAATTGTCCCTCCCTAATATTTGTTTCGTCTCATTTTTATTCGTTGATGAAAATGTCAATAGATTTACGTCAGTTTTTGTCCTTCAAAAGGAGTTTTAGTTCGTTATCGTCTCGTTGTCATCTGTGAAAAAAATGTCGTTGACGAAATTAACACTGCTTACCATGTGAAAACAATGTAGAGTTTCCATTCAATTTAAACTTAAATTTAAACTAATAACCAATCATTTAAATTTAAATTCTGTCATTACATTTACATTTAGTCATTTAGCACTTGCTTTTATCCAAATCGAATTACAAATGAGGACAATAGAAGCAATCAAAACTAACAAAATAGCACTCTGTGAACAGCCAGCTTCTTTGGCAATGAATGTTTGTGGCTCCTTGTGAAGGGTGTCAATGATTGTCTTCTGGACAACTGTCTGATCAGCAGTCTTCCCCATGATTGTGTAGCTTAGTGAACCAAACTGAGAGACCATTTTGAAGGCTCAGGAAACCTTTGCAGGTGTTTTGAGTTGATTAGCTGATTGGCATGTCACCATATTCTAATTTGTTGAGATAGTGAATTGGTGGGTTTTTGTTAAATGTGAGCCAAAATCATCACAATTAAAAGAACCAAAGACTTAAACTACTTCAGTCTGTGTGCATTGAATTTATTTAATACATGAGTTTCACAATTTGAGTTGAATTACTGAAATAAATTAACTTTTCCATGACATTCTAATTTATTGAGATGCACCTGTATATATATATATATATATACACAAATAAAAACAAGTAGATAGAATAGAAAAAATAGAAAGCTAGTGTTTCTTTAAATAAAAAAGAAGTTAAATAGATAAAGTAGAATTAAAATAGAATAGAAAGTGCTGGAGTTAGAGGGTCAAATAAAGATGGAACAGATGTGTTTTTAGTCATTTTTTGAAGATGGCTAAGGACTTAATTACTCATTAATTACTTACCCTTGTGTCGTTCCAAACCTGCAAGACCTTTGTTCATCTTTGGAACACAAATTAAGATATTTTTGAAGAAATAGAAGAAAAGAGAAGAAATTGTTGAATGAAGTTGTTATTTTTGTTTTCTTTGCGCACAAAAAATATTCTCGTTGCTTCATAAAATTAAGGTTGAACCACTGATGTCACATGGACTATTCTACCGATGTCCTTAAAAATGTTTCTGGGCCTTGAACATTTCAGTTGCGTTGTTGTCTATGCAGGATCAGAAAGCTCTTGGATTTCATCAAAAATATCTTAATTTGTGTTCCGAAGATGAATGACGGTCTTACGGGTTTGGAACGACATGAGGGTGAGTAATTAAGGACAGAATTTTCATTTTTGGGTGAACTATTCCTTTAAATGTAATAATTTGTTTGTAATTCATAAGTTTAAATAAAAAAAAATAATTTAAACTAATAACAATTCCACTACCATTCCCCTAATAATTTAAATGTAACAATTTGTCAGCAATTCATAAGTTTAAATTAAAAAAAATAATTTAAACTAATAACAATTCCATTACCATTCCCCTAATAATTTAAATGTAAAAATTTGTCTGCAATTCAGAAACTCCAATAACCACCTCCAACAACCTCCAGAAATAACCACTCCAATAGTAATTTAAATTTAAACTAATACTTTGATCACAACTCAGAAATTGCTACCAGGTTTAACGTTTAAAAAAAACAGCGTAAAGAGATTCCATTACCATTCTGCATATTGAAATGTAATGATCCAGGTTAATAACTCAATGATTCAATGAACCAAGAAACATCTCTGATGCATATAGGATTTTAATGATGATTTGAATGTTGCTACATCATCCAAAACCTTTTTCAGCCAAGTCTTGCAAATTATATTTAAGTTCTAAATGACTTATTTTATGAGCTGAATTGTGGCTGCAACAAACTGAATTGACCATAAACACTATTAATAAAACTGAAAACAACCTAATGAATAGCAATATGTTCACACATATGGCTTTATTGGAACATTTTAGATAATTTAATATGGCACATTGGAATATCTGAAGTCGATGTGGATCCAAACTTTTCTAAAAAAACTAATTTGCACAAATGAGCTGTAGTTCCCATCACTACAACCTGAGAGTTTGAATGTCATCAAGACCAAGTCTGTTCTTACTAAAAGCTGTGCTATGATTGTTACATTTGAACATAATACTTAAAAACCCTTTGCAGTCCTCTAAACACCACCCATCACACACCCAAATAACAGTTTTACTCTTTACTCTTACAGTAAAGGTGTTAAAGGCTACTATTCCATCAAAGCTGTCTGGCTCTCCAGGGTCAAGTTGTTAAAGGCTGGATCACCTGTGATGCCGTAACTTATCATTATGGAAATGTGAACGCTGACAGTATACATTAACAGAGTTATATGAGGAACACGTAGGGCTGAAATGCCTGTTTTATCCCACAGGTTTCAGCCATGAGACTAAACCTGATTCTGGCACTGTCATTCCTTGCCTGTATGACATTCAGCCTCGCAAATGATCAGAGACGTCCCTTGGCACGAGGTAGAAGACGAGGTGTTGGACCAAAACGAGCAAGAAAACAGACATCTAATACCGCCTTGCAGCACGGAAGAACAGCAGAAAGCAGTAGACAAGATGGATCTATTTTCATTGACTCTTACAAGAATACAAAGGAGCCAGAGCCAAACTACGAAGTGACTGCAGGTCAGTGTTAAGAAAGTTACAGTAGTTTGTCAATTTAGAAACTACTCATAATTTCAATTGGACCATTCTACAAAAAGTTGAATAATGACTAGCTGATGGTATCTTTTACTGTTAAAACAGACTTTTTAAACATAAAAATCAACATAAAAAAATCCATTGTGTATATACTGAAATTTAACTGACTTGCCTTAAAATGCCCCTATTGTGGATTTTTGAAAATGACCTTTCATGCAGTGTGTAACAGCTGTGAATGAAAACATCCTGCAAAGTTTTAAATCGGAAAGTGCACCGTGTATAAAGTTATTGTCTCTCAAAAGAAAGAGTCGACTCATTGAAACGAGTCGTTTTTAAAATGAATCCCAAGTCATGAAACATTAGCATATTGCCCGCCCACTTGTTGGGCTTTTCACGTTGGTTTCACATTGAATGAAAATGCAAATTCATTCTTTGCCAATAGGTGCCACTTTTGGAGCGGTAAAAATAGCTGTTTTCCCGGTAACGCTGTACACAAAGCAGCACTGCGCTCACAAACGCTGCTTTATCAGGCATTACAGGCATGATGAAATGAGAATGAGACCAATCCGACCAATCACCGCAGATTAGCGTCACGCAAAGGAGGGGTTCGGAAAAATGAATCATTGAGCGAATCGTTTGGGAGTCGTTGAGTCAGTACGGTAAAAATAAATGCATATTATAAGACAATGAAAGTGTTTTTTGACCTTGCATGCATGTCAACCTGTTGTTGGGGAGTCCCAAAACCTATATAACCTTTATAAAAAATAAACCTTTCATTACCCATAATAGGGGCACTTTAATATATATTGTGCAACTGAACAACAAAAATCACCAAAAGCACCACCTATCATTCAACCAGCAGTATTACCGGAATAGATGATGAAAAATGTCAATGAAGTCTATTATAAGCGAAGAGTTTTTTGTATACAAAAAATATAAAAATACAGTTGATGTTGTGAATGGATATTCATTCCTTCTACAGGTTGAAAAAAAAGTAATAAAAATTCAAGTATACATTTAGAGTCTTCAAATTGCCTTATAGCGTAGGATCACATTGGTTAGTTTATATGATATAGTACATGACCATTCTGCCCAAGGTGGTAACAGTCAGTTCTGAACACTGACCACATGATTATACAACACACTGTAAGTGTCTTTAGCATTAGAGTCAATAACAGACCTAATTCTTAGCCAAAGAAGTGTGTGAAAAACAGCACATATGTGGTCAGTAAGAACCCATAAAAACAACAGAAAGAAACACTACTTCCCAGCAGACTCATTTTACTACTGTATTGCTAGCATGTGTACACCATTGACTACTAAGATCTCCCTACATGAGAATGTAGATGTAGAAAAGCTACTACTCTATATGCCAAGTGAAAAACAGTGTTGCGATAAACTGATCTACATCAGCCAGATTATCGTACTGGATGACAACATTGCCAGATGGTGTTAGTTTACAAAATCATCTAACAGCCCCGTAAACGCAAAATGCGGCTTAATAATTAATGACAGAGATTATATTTTTGGGTGAACTATCCCTTTAAGCAAAGCTAATTTTATGTTCCTGAAAGGTTGTATATTGATCACATTTCTACATTTCCTTCTTTTTTTGTATAATTATTCCAGCAAAATCAGAACACTGTGTATTTCGAGGCATCACCATGTATGATAAAACAGTGTGGTCGCCAAAGCCATGCGTGAATTGCCTGTGTTCCAGCGGTGAGGTGGTCTGCGACCGAATACTGTGTCCCGCCTTGCGGTGCCAACTCAAATTTCAACCAATAGGAGAGTGCTGCCCAATTTGCATTGACCCAGGTTTGGAAAAACAATTGAAGTTATACCAAAGCATGGCATTAGAACTGCCAGTATACTTTACATATAAATTATGATGTTTCATTTCTCCTTGTCTTATAAACTCAAAATTGTCACATTCTCAGTTGTCGATGCCCCTGACTTTTCCGGTGATCCTCCTTCTCCCATCGATCTCGGTGATCCCTATACTGAAATATCACAAAGCCAGAGAGATAAGAAAGAAAGACAAAAAAAGGATGAAGAGGACCGCATTCGCAAAAAAGACGCTGAACGCAAGCAGAGGAAGAAGCAGAAGAAAGAAGAAGCTGAGAGACAGAGGAAGATAAAAGAGGCGAAAGAAGCCAGAGAAAAAGAGGAGGAGCTAAGGAGGCTACAAGAGGAGGAAGAGGAGAAAGCAGCAGCGGAAGAGAGGAAAAGAAGGATGGAAGAACAG
Organism: Sinocyclocheilus grahami; assembly: GCF_001515645.1. NCBI lineage: Eukaryota > Metazoa > Chordata > Actinopteri > Cypriniformes > Cyprinidae > Sinocyclocheilus > Sinocyclocheilus grahami. Next base: position 390,047 of record NW_015505266.1, on the reverse strand, counting down.
CGGAAGGTTGAGGAGGACAGGGCTCATAGGCTGGAGATGGAGCAAAGAGAGATGATGAGAGCTCTGGAAGATGCAGCCGAACGTGCCCAGGTAGGACTCCGCGGAGACGAGGCCACTGAAGACGAGGACATGGTTTGGTTGAGGGGGGACGTTTACCAAATGCCACCAGTGCCACCAACGAGAGCAGCAAATTCTCCTCCTCTCTTAGCTCTTCAAGAGCCAACCGAACCGGGCGAGGAGGACCACGAACCGGGCGAGGAGAGCCCTGAACCAGGTGAAGAGGAAACAGATGTAGTCGAGGAGGAATCTGAGATGGTTACCACATTGCTGCCTCCAGGTTGTTCGATCTCTGACGTCACTGTCACCTGTGAAAACGCTAAACTGATGGGTATACCTCCACTGTCCATCCCTGAGCTCAAATCACTCAGCCTACAGGGTGAGGAAGGCCGCATCCCTGTATAACCCCTTCACAGGTCGTAAAGAGATACAGGCGCTGCAATGGAACTTAGATCACTTACCTAAGACACATGCAAGAAATTAAGTCTAAATCAGTGCATACGCCAGTATTTACACAGTCCACGTCCATGTATACAGATCTCAGTGAGGCTAATTTTGATAACTTGTCATGCATTATAAAATTACAGGCAATGAAATCAAAACCATCCCTGCTGGAGCATTCAATGGCATTCCCAACTTAGAGTGGATAGACTTGGGGAAAAACAAGATTGTGTCATCTGGCATAGACCCACAAGCATTTCAAGTAAGTTAAAATACTAGTTTACCACATACTGCAAATAACAAACACATAAACATCCTTTTGGCAAGAGAAACATTGTGACCACCCAAATGATCCAACTGCAATTTTCTGGGGTTTTTTTCTAGCCAAATTTGCAATTGCTCAGATGGCAAAACATTCATGCTTTGCATGTTTTTATTTTTATTTTTAAATGCCACACATGTGGTGCGATACTGAATGGCTGTGGTGCAAAAAATGGTGCAGATACTGTACGTGTTCATGCCAGTTAATTGCATCAGACTTTGTGTGAAAAGATCTTAAAGGCCCCCCAAAACATGTGAATAAAGTTTTGATGTGATCTGCAAGGCTGCTGAACAAGGCTGTAACGAAATCTTGTTGCACTGTTGTTGGGATTCTTAAAAGTCTGCTTAATGTAGACAGATAATAAGAAGTGTAAATAATCTGACTGTCGACATGAAATGGACCCATTCTGAGTGTAAATTTGCTCAATTAGACTGACATGTACATAGATTTTTTTTAGGACCATGCAGCATTCTGGCAATTGAGATAATGTACTTTCCCCTGCTGCCCTTTTGTTCAGAAATTCATATGAATTACTTCATGTCTTCCAGCTGAACTTTAGGTGAATTAGAGAAGCAAATGTTTCTTCCATAACGGTTTAAAGCCATGCAAAAACAGTACCATCTGCAAACCTAACAGTGCTGAGCTCCAACAATTTGTTCTTTTCTTAGCCGTGTGGCTTTTACAGAAGTCACAAATCCTACTCTAATCCACTATATCAACTTGTACCTGACACTTGTAGTCATGCTATTTTTGCACAGACTTTCAAATAAAAACAAAATTCCATGGCATGTGTTCAAGAGAAACAACAGAGGGTATGCTATGCTACTGCAAATAACAAACACATAAACATCCTTTTGGCAAGAGAAACATTGTGACCACCCAAATGATCCAACTGCAATTTTCTGGGGGTTTTTTCTAGCCAAATTTGCAATTGCTCAGATGGCAAAACATTCATGCTTTGCATGTTTTTATTTTTATTTTTAAATGCCACACATGTGGTGCGATACTGAATGGCTGTGGTGCAAAAAATGGTGCAGATACTGTACGTGTTCATGCCAGTTAATTGCATCAGACTTTGTGTGAAAAGATCTTAAAGGCCCCCCAAAACATGTGAATAAAGTTTTGATGTGATCTGCAAGGCTGCTGAACAAGGCTGTAACGAAATCTTGTTGCACTGTTGTTGGGATTCTTAAAAGTCTGCTTAATGTAGACAGATAATAAGAAGTGTAAATAATCTGACTTTCGACATGAAATGGACCCATTCTGAGTGTAAATTTGCTCAATTAGACTGACATGTACATAGATTTTTTTTAGGACCATGCAGCATTCTGGCAATTGAGATAATGTACTTTCCCCTGCTGCCCTTTTGTTCAGAAATTCATATCTTCCAGCTGAACTTTAGGTGAATTAGAGAAGCAAATGTTTCTTCCATAACGGTTTAAAGCCATGCAAAAACAGTACCATCTGCAAACCTAACAGTGCTGAGCTCCAACAATTTGTTCTTTTCTTAGCCGTGTGGCTTTTACAGAAGTCACAAATCCTACTCTAATCCACTATATCAACTTGTACCTGACACTTGTAGTCATGCTATTTTTGCACAGACTTTCAAATAAAAACAAAATTCCATGGCATGTGTTCAAGAGAAACAACAGAGGGTATGCTATGCTAGTCTTTCCTATTTTCGCTGGGCTCTAACCAGTAGAAATATGCCCATCATCTGAACAAATGGCGAAGTATTGAAAAATATATAATATTTATACAGTACCCAGAAAATGTGTCAATTCATCAGAAAGTTTGGAGTTACGATCAGATATACAATACAGACATTGGTTCGGCATATGGATATGTGTCACTAACAAAAGATAAGTATCCAAAGCATTGCCAGAAAGTGGAAAACTTTCACAAAAGGATTCAAAAGCATATTGTATGTGACCTTTATTTTCACACCTAAAGATTAATGACGTGATTTTTATGTAACTTTCTTTTAAGGGTCTTAAATTCCTGTCTCGCCTGTACATGGATGGAAACCTTCTGGAACAAATTCCCTCTGAGCTCCCATCAACACTCCAGGAGCTCAAGATAAATGAGAACAATCTAAAAGAAATTGAGGAAAACAGCTTTGAAGGTAAAACAGTTACGCAAAATTACTATGTATAAAAGGTTAGCATAATTAAAACATCTATAAAATGCTGACATTTAATCAACTAATACTAGCATGAAATGGTCCTTACCTAATGTTGTACTATGAAAGCACAATATTTTCACAAACTGCTTCATAATTCCTGGAAGGTCTCAGCAGTCTGGTTACTTTGGAAATGGAGGGGAACTTGCTCAGTGAAGGTAACGTGAATCCACAGGCGTTTACGCCCCTCAAAGAGCTGACTTACATTCGCCTAGGCAGAAACCATTTCCGTACCATTCCTCAGGGCCTACCTGCATCTCTACTGGTGAGTTTCGAAATGGAGAACTACTTCTGGAGTCAAGGAACATCAAGAAATCTTGTTCATTTAATTGCATACAAGTTTGTGGGCTATAAACCAGCACTGGTTTTACAGTACCTGTGGGAAACCAGTGGCACTTAAACAGCAATTTTGGCAAACCAACCCCACAACTTTACCACTGAGTAATTTGAAGCTGCTCAAGTCAAATTTAATTGTATTGTCAAGTAACAACGGTTTCTGTTTATTTTATTCAATGAAGCAAGCTGTACAATTTACTTAATACTCTCTTTGACATTCAGGAGTTGTACCTCGAAAACAATCTGATTGAAGAAATCTCTGAAACGGCATTCAACCACACCACAAACATCAACGTCGTTGTGCTAAGACATAATAAATTAGATGAGTCAAGCATTGCACCTTTAGCCTGGATTAATCACAGGTGTGTGTTCTCAAAAAGGTTAACAATGAAACCATTGTTTAAGCAAATATTGCACACTTTTGTTTCATAAAAATTGAAAATTGAAATAGCAGACATTTGGTTCCAATGAATTGTTGGTGGTTAGTAAATATGTTTTTGCACTGAAATACTGCATGTTAAAGTGGTGCAAGAGTTTAGCACAATAGTCCTTTGGAAGAAATGAAAAGTGGTCAATTTTCTAGAAGTGAAAACCCCTTTCTGGATTTCCCCCCCCCTTTTTTTAAACACATGAACACCTTAGCCTTTTCTCACTGTATCTAAAAGGAACCTGGAATCTGTAGATCTCTCGCACAACAACTTCCACCTGGTTCCATCCTTCCTTCCAAAGTCACTGGTTCACCTGGTGCTGGCTGGGAATCAGATCGAACGCATTCCAGGATACGTGTTTGCACACATGGAGCCTGGCCTGGAGTACCTCTACCTCTCTTACAACAAGCTGGATGGTGATGCTATCGAGCCAGAGTCCTTCTTTGGCATCTTCAACACTATGACCGAACTCTGTCTAGACCATAACCAGCTTACGTCTATTCCTATGGGAATTAATGAGATGACAGCGTTACATTTCCTACGACTTAACAACAACAAAATAAGGTACACTGCTTGCCTCCTGCAAAGAGTAATGAGTTTGTCATAATTTCCTGTGACGCAATGGTCTGTGACTTAGTACTCTTAGATTTATATAGCACTTGACACAAATTACATAGCTTCAAAGCAGCTTCAGACAATTTATCTTGAAAAAGAAGTTTATTTTCCTTCTCCAATTGCAAAATTATTGTTTTAACAGGGTTCAAACAGTTACTGACAAATGAAATTCAAGGATTTTTAAGCACTATTTTTTTTTCAAAGACTAAAATCAGAGATCTCACTTATCAAACAATATTGTTATCATCTTTCAAATTCTAATAAATAAACTAATAAAACAAAATGCTACAATTAAAGTGCAGCACAAGCAAAGCATGCAACGACTGTGGCAACTTTAACATTTAAAAGGATACTATGGCAAAATTATAGTTTCCTTATTCAAATTGACCTGAAGAATGAAAGCTAGGCTATATCATACACTTGGAAAATTATGAGCTATATCACCGCTTATCGACACTAGGGGTGTGACAATAAACTTAGCTCACAAGATGAGACAAAACACATATACTTGGTTCACTAGAACGGGACAATATTTTAATAGTCTTTTTAAGAATTTTTAAATTACAAAACATTTGTCTTTTAATCACAAAATGCAAAACAATGCAGTTGTATTTTTAAATATTTTAACTAATCTAGGGCCGAAACTAACAGTTATTTTGGTAATCAAGTAATCTACTAATTATTTTGACAATTGAGTAATCTGATATTTTTAGTAATAAAAATAGACCTAAGCAAAAAACAGGCTTTAATGTGACTATATTTAAATATAAACTAACTATGAGGCAATCATAATTGGTTAAAATAAAGTATCAAACCCAAGTAATTACATGGTGTTATTGAACAACACTGTTAAAATACATAATGTAATGTGACTATATGAACATTACCAACTTTAAGGGATAGTTCACCCAAAATTGAAAATTCAGTCATTAATTACTCACCCTCATGTTGTTCCAAAACCGTGAGATCTTCTTTCATCTTCGTAACACAATTTAAGATATTTTTCATGAAATCTGAGGGCTCTCTGACCCTCCCATAGACAGCAAGGGAACTACCACGGTCAAGGCACAGAAAAGTACCAAGATGATTGACAAAGTTGTCCATGTAACATCAGTGGTTCAACCGTAATGTTACGAAGCTACAAGAATACATGCTTGTGTCATGGTACTGTAGAGACGAAAATGTGGAATAAAGTCGTTATTATTGTTTTCAAAAAAGTATTCTCGTAGCTTCGTCACACGGACTACTTTGTCGATCATCTTGGTACTTTTCTGTGCCTTGACCGTAGAAGTTCCCTTGCTGTCTATGGGAGGGTCAGAGAGCCCTCAGATTTAATAAAAAATATCTTAAATTGTGTTACGAAGATAAAAGAAGGTCTTACGGGTTTGGAACAACACGAGGGTGAGTAATTAATGACAGAATTTTCAATTTTGGGTGAATTATCCCTTTAAGTACATTATGTATTATAACAAATACCTGCAGAGGGCGCCAACGGCCTGGTGATGTTTCACTTTACAGCGTGATTCAACAACGTTTAAAGGGTTAGTTCACCCAAAAATGAAAATTAGCCTGTGCTTTACTCACCTTCAAAGCATCCTAGGTGTATGTGACTTTCTTCTTTCAGTCGAATCTAATCGGAGTTATATAAAAAATTGTCCTGGTCCCTCCAAGCCTTTCAGTGGGGGTAAGCGGGTGTTGGTTGTCAACAGCTCAGAAGACGTGAAATAAAGTGCGTGCATCCGTAATAAACGTCTTCCACGTACCACAGTCAGCAGAAGTGAGAGAAAAGTGTTTATTACATTTGAAATATGGATATTTATCTTACAAAAATGCATGGATACGCTACAAGAGGCCTTCATTCACCCCCTGGAGCCGTGTGAGGGACCTTTTATTACGGATGCACGCACTTTATTTCACGTCTTCTGAACTGTTGACAACCAACACCCGCTTACCCCCATTGAAAGGCTTGGAGGGGCCAGGACAATTTTTAATATAACTCAGATTGACTTTGTCTGAAAGAAAAAAGACACATACACTTAGGATGCTTTGAGGGTGAGTAAAACACAGGCTAATTTTCATTTTTGGGTGAACTAACTCTTTAAATCCAATTAATTTTAATATTTGGACACAAGCAAATTCAGGGCGACTTTTATTTTTAAATCACGAGGTGTCGATGTATTCACCTGTGTTTGCATAGGTTTATAAATGATTTACATTACAAATCTAGTGAGATAACGTGCACTGTTTTCCCAGATGAACGTTAAGCAACCCAACCTCACAACATATGCAGAGGCTGAGATGGAGACGTGCTCCAAGCTTGTAAATGATAACAGTGCAACACAAAGCGCATCAAAGACTTTATATGCGTATAATATAAATATAAAGTTATAGACTTTAACATATAATATATAAAAGCCCCAAATGAAACCCAAACAAAGAGCACACGTAATAAAAGGCCGAACAATATAATGTAAGCACTATCAAAGGTTTTTCCACAAACTCAACTTTTTACTGATATCGTGAGACAGCTTTTCACCTCAAGGAGTAATATCGCGAGATCCCGTGCGCTCCCTAAAGCCAGGTGAAACAGCTATGTATTTATTTAACACGCTGCATTGTTAATTTTGCATGAAAATATTGTTTTTATCAAAAACAAAAAATAACACTAATCTCATATATACTACATTTTAAAAATTCAAGTACTTTTCAAGTACGGCTATTTTCAAGGTTTTCCAGGACTTAAATTTCAAAAAGTCAAATTCAAGTACTTCAAGCACTTTAAGCACCTTGTGCGAACCCTGTTTTAAATTCAAAGGGATAGTTCACCCAAAAATGAAGATTTACCCCATGAATTACTCACCTTCAAGCCATCCTAGGTGTGTATGACTTTTTTCCAATCAGTTATATTTTAAAACGTCCTGGCTCTTCCAAGCTTTATTATGGCAGTGAATTGGTGTTATTTTTCAATAGTCCAAAAGAAGTTCAATAAAGTGCAACCATCCATAATAAAAAGTGCTTACATGGATCTGGGGGGTAAATAAAGGCCCCCTGAAGCGAATCGATTAGTTTGTGTAAGAAAAATATCTATATTTAAAACTTTATAAACCATAATCTCTAGCTTCCGCTAACTGTCACTCGTGTTCAAGAGAGAGTGGCATTCCAGCAGATGACGTAGGCATAGCAAAAGCTCCGGTGAGAATATGCTAGTCTCATGAGAACCAAGTTTTGTTTACAGCAAAGGAAACAAAGCTCCTCTTGGCTTATAATTAACTCCTCCAATATTTCCATTTACAAATCCTCGTTTTGTACTTCTGCTTCTAAGTCACGAATTAGAAGTACAAATCCTTGTGTGCTTGCGCTACACCTTCATTCTACATCATCCACTGGACATCAGTCTCTCGTGAACGCACGTATGACAGTTAGCGGAAGCTAGAGATTATGGTTTATAAAGTTTTAAACATGGATATTTTTCTTACACAAATGCATCGTTTCACTTCAGAAGGCTTTAATTCACCCCCCGGAGCACTTTTTATAATGGATGGATGCACTGTTTTGGACTTCTATTGGACTATTGAATATCAGCAGCCATTCACTGCCATTATAAATATAATTCCAACTGTATTTGTCTGAAAGAATAAAGTCATATGCACCTAGAATGGCTTGAGGGTGAGTAAATCATGGGGTAATTTTTATTTTTGGGTGAACTATCCCTTTAAGGTTCATGGTTAATACAATTAAAAAACGACTTCCCAACGTGATAAAAACAAGAAACTTAAATTCAAGAGTAGGGGTGTAATCCAATAATCAGTATTGGCCAATAAATACAAATATCTGGATATTGGCCAGTTATGTAAAAACTGCCGCTATTATAAGGCCGACTATATCCTGTCAATCAAACGGTTGGAAAAAAAGCTGTGTGTGAAGAAAAGGTTTTGTGTGGAATTACTTTCAAATTTATGTAATTAATTATCATTAATTTGAGACAAGGTATAAAAAGCAGATGGACCAAACTATCAGTATCAGCAGATACGCTCTAAACAATCGGTATCAGCGCAGACATTTTGTATTGATGCGCCCCAATTCAAGATACATTTCCTGAAAATATAGTTGTTGTTTTTTTGTGATGTATGGAAATCTTTGAGATCCTGAGTGTTTTTTTGTCCAACAGGCACATATCAGAAAATGCCATATGTGACCCCTTGAATGAGGATGACTCTCATCTAGTTGCCCTTCGCCTCGAGAACAATTTCCTTGATCCCCGGAAAATCCCATCCACGGCTTTCTCCTGTGTCCGCTCCTACTCTAGTGTTGTTTTAAAGCCTCAGAGAATTAAGTAACTGCAATCTTGTGTTCTATTATACCGTATTGACCCGAATATAAGACAATGTTTTTTTCTTGGAAATACATCTGAAAAAACGCGGTCGTCTTATATTCAGGGTCTAGACTTTGACATGTCAATAATACACCCACAACAATAGTTGTCACCATATACGCACAAAACGAGTGTGCCATGAAATACGTAATGTAATGCGTGTTGTAAAGATTGCGAGTAAAAACAAAAGAAAAAGAAAACTTTACAGCTGCATGAGTTGTGACTGTCACGTTAGCCTGATGGGACCAAACTCCCTTTGTGATTTTAAAACGTAAGACGGTACCCAGATTTGAAGACTACAGTAAGATTTAACTTCTACTGTTAATAACATTTTGGTAGGCTACTATTAGATGGATAGCCTAAATGCCCTAATTCAGATGGGCTACCTGTTTTTTTTTTATTTTTTAATGGTATATCAAAAAGTGTATATTTTTTAAATGTGATTGTTGGTACATTTTATCCGTTTTTACCATACTTTCAAAACAAAAATGAAAATAGGAAAAATATGCAATATGAAAATAATTGAAGACAAATTGTGTTTTACTGAGAAAAAAACAAGATTTGGTTTTTAAAAGGTCTTTTTCCAAAAGGTACATCTGGAAAAAGGGGGGTCATCTTATATTCGGGCCAATACGGTAATAAACCACTAAAGACCGTAAATATAAAACTAAATTTGATTCCTGTGAAACGTGCAGTTATCATGAAAATATAACTTTTTTGTCCTAAAATTTTAATTGAATCTCTAATTGGCCTGTTTATTTTCAGTCTTGTTTAATTAGCTTTTATAAACTTCCATTTATAAGTCAGATAAGACTGAACATGATCATCACCTCGAGGCTCATAGCAGAACGCTGTCGTTGTTTGCGCCTGTCTAGACGTGTCTTTGTAAGATGCATGAATCAACTGTATAATAGTTCAAGAGGAATAAAGTAGCAGACTATAACTTTGTATTCTATGTTGAGATGTATCTTATTCTTGTCATAACAGTATTAAGTTCGTCTGTCATAGTGAAGAAAAACAGAATGCATGGCTTTTCTTAAGTGTTTATAAAAGAAAGCAGCCAAAATCAACATGCTTACATAATGGATTTTTTTTTTTACTAAGACAGGACCAATAAAGGACGTTTACTACTGAGAGAACTGTGATGCATAATTGAAAGATATCTACATGGTTCAAGTTTTGTATTTGCCTAGTTTAGAATTGAATGGGAAAACCAATTCAGCTTCAACGAAACATTTTCCTATGTATTTTTCTTTTCACGTAATCACTTATTTGACCCAAATGTGAGTGTTAAATTAAACTATCACATACACAGGTTTCCTAAAATACCTATTGTATTTCTTTCTCAAAATATCCCAGTATAAAACATCTGTGCTCAACAGAAGTCCTGAGCTAATGAAATGGCTGCAGACCGAAACACATTAATGACCCCTGTAAATGATCTGACTATGACATCATAGTCTTCCGCTCCTTCCGAGATTCTTCTAAGATTCCGAGTTCTCACTCCATCATCGCCAGTGAAATGGGGACGATTACTGAAAAATGCCTCTGAGGTTGAATTGGGGTTTCACTGATTTTAGGCTACGACTAAAAAGGGAAAAAAAGCCTGGAAGGGGAATCATCTCAGAAGCTTTCCATGAAGCTATCCATGACTCAAGTACTAGTCACATGGCTTTTATTCAATCTTATTTTGAGGGGTAAATAATCAACAGCTGAACAACCCCCTCCTAGTGTCTGGGTACAGTTAGATCTTGCTCTATATTTAGAGGATAAGCAAATCTGTGGAAACCCGCCAAAATATCTCAAGTATTTGCAAGGTTGAGACATTACCAACGAGATCCCACACATTACAACAATATGATATAAAATGCGATACAATAGGATTGAAGGCGTGAATGACAAAAGAATAAGAGAAAGATTGAGGGAAATTATTGGTATTTCATCCTCCTTCCTGAAACTTGTCAGGTCAGTTCTACCTTTCCCAAACTGATTCACTTTCACATCTAGAAAAAAAAGCCATAGACACACAGCTACACTGTCAAAAAAAAAAGCAGATACAAATAAAAAACAGATTTCCAGTGGCGTAAGAAACATTAAGCAGCAAAGCTGTGAAAACTGCCAACATGTCTCAAGGCTGCACAAGTGTTTGCTAGGTTGAGATTAGGGCTGGGCGATATAGCTAAAATATTTATCAACAATATAATGTTTCATATCGTTCGGTATCGATAATTATTGATTTTTTATAACCTTTTTTAAAACAAAGAGCAATAGAATTTTTTTTTTAAATTTAACCACTGTACTTTTAAATTAACCCAATTTATTGAGATAAACAACAAATATATTTTGTTTTAACAATCAAACACAAAATAAAAATTAAACAAATACCTAATTTCTAATGTTTTATATGCAGATTAAATAGGAAACTTTTGTCTTGTCTCCCGAGGCCACAGGAGGGCACAATGAGCAAAATAATGCAGCGCATTTCAATGTCAACGCAAGGAAATAACTGTCTATAAAAAACGTGCACTGCGTCTAAATTAACTATAATTTCGTAAATTGCATAAACAATTATGAACAAAACAGCATCATGTATTTATGCATTGTTTAATCCAAAGAGCCGAAGCGCCATTCACACAGACTGCATTTAAAAACATGAGACGCAGTGAAAAGGAATAAACCTCCACAAATTTGCGACGTGTTTTCTAAAAGTTTAAACTGTTTTAACTTTAAATGGCTACATCTCTTGCATGAGACGCGAGTGCAGCAGTCATATTTGTCCGTCTAAAAAATGCGCTGAATATGCGTTCTTTGTGAATGGCTTGGTTTCGGTTTTAACCTAATCAAGATCTTCTCCGCATTGAGCTTCAATATTTCTCTAATATTTTGAATGAATAACGCAGCAGCGGTGCGTCTCGTGGGCTAGACTAACAAAACATTAAAATGCAACAACGTCACTTCCATCATTCCCGCATCTCATTCGCCACTGATGACACTCCCTGATGCACACCTAACATTCAAATGCAAATGTTTATTTCAGATTCGACTAATATTCATTCTTTATTCACAATCTCGACATCACAGGCAGGCACAGCACTCATATCAGCATGTGTTCGTGTTTGTGTGTTTGCGTCACTCATAGCACGTGCCTATATCGTGCACTATATCGAACATTTTTTTCTATCGTTATCGAAAAAGGTGTACCGTCGATAAATATCGATACCGTTTTATCGCCCAGGCCTAGAACTTGAGATATTTCCACCATGGTTCTGCACGTCATAACATTACAACAAATAAGACTGAGGGCGTGAAAGACAAATAACTAGAGAAAGATTGAGTGAAATTATTGGCATTTCATCACTCTTTCGGAAACTTTCCTGAACCGGCACATGTAGCATATGTAATAGTATCTACATCCTTTAATTTACGGCACCAACTTGACATACCACAAACATTTATTGGTTTGAGGTTGGTTATCATTTCGGAAGGAATGCCGGCCAGTGAGACTCAGGAGAATGAACGGAGAAACCATGAGACATAGGAACTTCCATCATCTCAAAACCCCCAGCCAAAACCAAGCATATGTGGCGCCACCAGTAGTGCCCCGTGAATAGAGAGGGGTCGTGTTTTGTGCTGCTGTAAGCAAACAGCACCGTCAAGTCTGGAAAAGTTATTATCCAACATTTAGGTTGAGATTAAAGGTCCCCTATGACTTGGGAATTACAAGATTTTGTACCATTTACACTGATTCACGAATGATTTAGTCACGATAACATGCATTTCCCTTCCTAAAAAGTGATTGATGTCATTTGTGAATTATTGATCTTTCTGGCAGCTCTTGAATCAATCAGTCATTCTAAATAATCGGATGGGATTCATCTCAAGTAAAGCAGAATTATTTTTAATGCCTAACAATTTAAGTAAACATTTTTTTATTTATATCTCTCACTATAAACTAAGGATAAAAACCTATTTTCATCCGGCATTTTATATCACAATCGAGCCATTACATCACAAGATTTAGTGTTTTATCTAAAAATAGAAACCCAGAAATAGCCCCACAAATTATGCACTCTAAAATATTTCAATACGTCAAAAGTTAGATAAAATAGAGACCACCCATTGGTAATGTAAAGAGTGAGAATATCCCAGACTGGCCATTGAAAACGTAGGCGTACAAAATTGGCTCGGTTTTAAGTGCTGATGAGAAACATACGGTCGGTAACAATGAGTGTTCAGTGCTAGTTAAGCATCCAGCAGAGCTGCATAGAGTTCCTACCCCTTATTCCCAATCTGCTCCTTGATCCAGCAGCATCTTTTCCATCGCCATTCATTCAAGGATCTCATGCTTTGATGAGCGTGATCTCCACCTTTCGGGCTTTCGTGCACGCTGCATTTAAGGACCTGTGCCTCAACAAATCCTCACGGCAATACTGATCTCACCCCTGGAGGCTTACTTGAAGCAGGATTACACAGATTCATCAGGTAAGTTGTTTTTATCTGATTCTAGATTATGGAAGAGTGATTTCACCTCATTAAGTTAGCTCTATTTCATATATATGTAGACATTCACAAAATGTTTGAATAAACCAGAGAACATATTATTATACTAATCGGGGATGTACAAATTCATTTAAAAGTGCTGCGTTGAAACATTTACAGATCAATTCTTCATCATTTATGATGCTGAGCAGTCAACTTTCTCTGAACATATGAGATCATGTTTAGAGAAAGTTGCATGCTATTGGGCTGCTCCGCATCATAAATGATGAAGAATTGATCTGTAAATTGTTTTAAAACAAATACTGAAGTTTTCTTATTCTTTACTAAAGGAGAATTCTTAAGTTCCTTTTCTATTTTAAATAATAAAATGTTTTTAAAATGTACGAATCATACCAAATACAACCATATCAAATGATGAGTTAGATTTGCCATTAAATGTCATTCGTTGATGACTAAGGCGTCCATAAACAAGATTGTGTCCATAAACAACAATTGTTCAAGTGCAGCTGGTTCATTTTAACTTCTTTTGCAAACAATTACAGCAGTCATTAACATTTTGCCCTCTTAATTATTAATGCTACTGAACTGAATCGGATTCAACATTGTGCAGCTAGAGAAAAAAAACCCTGAAAAACAATCAAATAATGCCCAAAATATTGCACAACTCTGAGGGTAGTGATAGTTATTGTAAAGTGCTATGTAAGTCATTTAGTAAGAATAGAACTCTCTTTAACCTGTGATCAATTCCTATTGGCCCATTTCATTGTGATGCTAACTAATAATCTAACCAGTAGCCTTGGGATCCAATTCACTTTTTTTCCATCCTGTGAAACATACAAAACAATGTAACATTTGCATGCCAAAACGTGAACAATTTGACAAAGCACTTGTGCTCATGTTCGCAGGGCTAAACCATTTATGACAAAAGCTGCACCATGAAGGTACTTTTACTACTCACCCTGCTGACGTTATGTCACGCCAAACCATACACGCCTATCAACGTCATGGATTTCATCAAGCATCATGACATCATGCAACAAGACGCGGGTGATTTTGACGACGACGACAACGATGATGATGACAACGATGACCATTACGATGATTATGATGATAACTTTATTTCGGACTGTCCCGAAGGGTGTCGGTGCTCAAAGAAAGTTCTGCAGTGTTCAGATCAGGGTAAGAACTTCATGATACTACTTTAAACAGCAAAGACGGTATGCGTCTGACTCGTCATTTTAGAAGGTCGACTTGTATTAAATAGCTATGATTTAGAATTTAGTTTTTATGTTTTATTTAATAGACTAACAGCATACTGTATTTTAGCTGTAAGACAGTTTGCGGCAATGCACATTAAGACAGACGTTTTAAGATGCGTTAAGAAAGCATGGAAGCTTGTTTCGGCCATGTAAATAAAGTTAATTTCGCAATTCTGAAATCGCAATTTTGAGAAGAAAAGTCTGAATTGTGCGATAAAAAGTCCCTTTTTTTTTTTAAATAAACTGAATTCCAAGATGTAAACTCAGAATTAAGAGAAAGAAAAAGTCTGAATTGTCCGAATTTAGAATTAAGATTAAAATGTGCAATTATCTTAATTTATAATTTTATTTTATTTTTTACCCGTGGCAAAAACAAACTTCCATAAGAAAGTGGCACATGTATTACAAAAATTATTTTTAAAAAAGCATCTCAAGACATTCACGTTCCGTGTCAGGTCCCATTGTGCTCTGTCTTGCTGTTTTTGAATGCAAGAAAATGTCTTAAGAAACACATCTGATCTGGATTATAATTACTTGGGGTTTTCTTAAGACTAATTTGTCAGCTAGTAGGCAACCCACAAAAATGTGCAGCTTTGTACATCACTATAATAAAGAATAATTTCTAGAGTATAAAATCTCACATGAATCATTCAAGATGAACAGCCTGATTGAGGTAATTGAACATTTTATATCAGTCTCAATGAGAGTTATCTTTCATTTTTTTCTTTATAGGTCTTTCATTTTCTTTCTGTCTTTACAGGTCTGACCAAGGTGCCAAAGGACATTGCTGCAAACACATTGCTCGTCGATTTCCAAAACAATGACATCACGGAAATCAAGGAAGATGATTTCAAAGGCTTGGATAATCTCTATGTGAGCAGTAAACACCCTCATCAAATGCTTTTAGGGCATTTTAAGAGTTGTGTGTTTTTATACTGGGTTTACACAAGGACATCTGGAGACGTGCAGTGGTAGCGGGATTATGTGGAATTCTGGACACATATTTGAGCGTTATTGATATTTGCATTTACTGGGGACCATTTCGTACTTGTGGTAAATATTTGCACATGATTAGTGGTAAAATGGTTAAATGTTCTTGCTAAGCAAGCTAGAAAGGGAGTAAAATACCAAGAATATAAAAAACAGAAAGAGCCCACATCTTGCAAACAACAAGAAAAAATTATTTTCAGATTTTCCAGAAAATTCCAGCATATTCAGAACCGATTATCCAATACTAAAATAAATAAATAAATAAAATAATGTTTTTTTTTTTTTTTAATGGTCAGGCCAAGAGTTCAGATTTTTTACTTCTCTGCTAATATTTTCAATGGTTCAACCACAAAACAATTTTTATCAACATTTTTGAACGTTATTTGTATTGTTATGGTTATGTCATCTACAAAAAATACTTCAAATAATGATATTTAATGTGCAATAATAGCTGGACCTTCCTCAAAAACATAGCCAGGTAGAAAGACAGAAATGTCCACCTTGGACATTTATTTTACATTCAATCACACAAAACCACTGTTTAAGTTCAAAGTCATAACAAATTTACAATTCTGATTGACTGATTGAGGAATTCTGTTTTTAAAATGGCAGATATAAAGTTTGTGGTTATATATGGTCATATACCTCTATTATTCCCTTTCTGTATTTGCAGGCCCTGTTTCTGCTCAATAACCAGATATCAAAAATTCACCCAAAGGCCTTTCGCAACATGAACAAACTCAAGATTCTCCACCTGTCATACAACCTGCTGACACAAATGCCTGAGAACCTTCCCACGAGCATTCAGTCACTGCGACTGCACGACAACAAGATCAGCCGACTTCCAAAAGGAGCATTTAGAGGAATGCAAGACCTAAATGTTTTAGGTAGGTCTCCTAAGTGATGACCTTAAATAAACACGGTGCGAGTCATGCTAAGCAGTTAGCGCACATGCTTCAACACATTGAGATGACAACTTGCTTCGTCATGACCTCGTTAATACTGGTTATATAATGAGATAAATGATCTTACGCACTATTTATGTCTGACAAGAACGAGCTCAATTCAATCAACTGATCTCAGGTGACTTACAGTTAAAGAACACTCTGCCCTCTGGTGTCTACATTACGATCTGCATTTATTTGATTGGGGATAATATGGCGTTATAGTTGAAAACCCAACATGGAGTGATCCATGACTTTATAAGTCACATTTTTCTATGTAAATGACTAGTGGTCCCCTTTCCTTGCATCTCTAGAACTGAGTGCAAATCCAATTGCAAACAGCGGGATTGACCCAGGGGCTTTTGACGACATGGCGACTCTCTACTTGAGAATAGCTGAAGCGAGGCTTACAGCTATCCCTAAAGGTATGTATTTACATGTGAAAAAAAGTATTACAAAGTGCTTACAAATTTGTTGATGTAACCCGCCTTTCTTCTTCAAAACTAAATGTTAAAGGCACAATATGTCATTTTTTGCCACTAGAGGGCGCGTATTCAAAACAAACAAAGAAACAAAGGCGTAGTTTGATGACGCCGTGACTGAGTGTGGAATCATGGGAGTTGCCGTCTTCATCCCCACAGCCGATGCAATGCGACGGGACTCGGGCAGAAATCATGTTCATGCATGAGCTAATGTATTAAAGATTTATTAACGTCGTAGTATGAAGCAGGGTGAGGCGGAAAGCCATCGAAGCGAAACGAGGCCGCTAAACGAGCGCGACACATTGCTCGAATGCAGCGGAGCTTTTATTATGCCACAGTGAACTGCTTCCGCTCCTGGGCGTGCGTATATGGGCAGTGCTGTTTTATCATACATTTGAAAGTTCTGTTATAATGCTACTTTGTGCAGTCGTCACCTGTCTACTAAAATGCATAACATATTAAAGCGTCTTTGCTGTTTCCATGTTTTCTACAAAACCGGAAATTGAGGGGTTATGACGTCACTGGCAGGCGACACAATGACACTATGGACACGGTCCGTGTCACTAGTTAAAATTGCTTTTAACATTTGGGATAATGTAAGTACACAAGTCAGCAAAATATATAACACTGTTCTAGTGGTTTTTGGAAATTTTAATAAAAAAATCTTACATATTGTGCCTTTGAATGTGTTACTTGGCATCTCTGAGTAAAAAACGTTTCTACACACAAATCTCATAATAGAGATGTTTATTAATCTAAATCCCACAGATCTGCCATCTTCCCTCACGGAACTTCACTTGGACTACAACAAGATTGCCAAAATAGAGTCCGAGGATTTTTTGAGATTAAAACATCTACAAAGGTAAGGTAAACAAACTCCACCTTGTGGACAAAAAGAGAACGCAACTTAAAGACCGGTGTCTTCTACAGGCTTTGGCTTGACTTCAATCAAATCAAGTATGTTGAGAACGGAAGCCTCACTGCCATTTCCAAAGTCAGAGAAATTCATTTGGATAACAATAAACTGAAGAAAGTTCCTCCAGGCTTGAACAACCTGAAATATCTGCAGGTAAAGCGCAAATATGCACACAATTGGAACATGGAGTACACATGATGTGCACGGAGATTTAATCAACTTCACTTCCTCTTTTAGGTGGTGTACTTGCATGCCAACAGCATCAGTTATGTTGGAGTAAATGACTTTTGCCCTTCAAGAACCCGGGTTAAGAAATCCCTCTACACTAGGATCAGTTTATATGCAAATCCAGTAAAATACTGGGAGATTCAGCCACCCACTTTTCGGTGTGTTTCCAGCCACAATTCGGTGCAACTGGGTAACCACAGAAATTGAGTGAAACAGTACCATCTTGCCACTGGAGGGCAGCATTATAACAAGTCATAAACTTCATCCTAATGTAATAAATTATCATTTCATGTCCTCATGGTGATACAGAACGTAATTTATCCAAAATCCAAGAGTATGCGCAGTGGCTACAGACTCGTTACTTGAATTTGGTGAGGATTTCGGAGACTTTGAATTCCAGTAAAGACAGAATCAACTACACTGTGTGCAATAGTTACATAGGCTTTCATTATTAATGTTTACACTGAAATCTTTTCGACTTTATAATGACCGAAGAACCGTTTTAATTCAGATCAGGTGCTAAATCAATTTGTCCCCATGTATTGAAGGTCTCAAATTTTTTGCTTAAAAGGAACGACTGTCTAGAATCTAAGAGAAATAAATAAAACGTACAAGGCCAGTTTGTTTATTGTTCTACTTCTTGTATTTTAGAGAACGGGCATTATTCATTGGTGCTTATTAACAGTTTTAGTGATAACAAATCTAATATTGCATGCTAAATTTTCCATTATATAACTTTTTATCCATTGCCAGGGTTTTCTCTGAAATATTGGACATAGACATTCTTGTCAGATCTCAGAAATTCTGAAAAACTGATCTGTATGGACCACCGGGCTGGTTACAGTTTACACAACAGCGTCCCTGACATTTGCAAAACCGTACTTGCAGCAAGTGTTTTCTTAGCCAGCGGTGCCGTGTTATTTGTTTCCAATTCAGATATTGTTGTTTCTTTAGAAAAATAAAGAAAAAATAAAACAGTACATCTGGTTGGCCTCAGAATGTGTACATCTGTCCAGCAATAAGACAAAATACCAGCAGATGGAGACTTGTGTAAGGATTGGGGGGGGAAAACACTGCAGCAACTGGATAATTCAATAAAACCAGCAAAATAATGACTCCATGGAAGGATATTGGGTTTAATATAGGCAGGCAAAAGTGATGTCTTGTTGAAATTAAGTTAAATCCTTATGCTATATAACTATACAGGTATACAAAGGTATACAATTGAATGAAGCATGGCAATCTGTAAACTCTTTAGTCCTACAGAAATTGAACCAGTCCTGAATAATGTAATTGTAGCTCAACTTTGTCCATCATGTACACATGTTAATCAGACTACAAATTGGACTTTGCATTGTGCACTCGCTCTAAAAAACAAAGAGCGTGCACAGCGAATGCAACACAAGCAAAGTATACAATCACTCCGTATTAATTATTTAATTTTGCATTGAGACTATACCTCAACTACACAAAAATCCACTGTGGCTCAACTGTAGGGCCCTATGAAATCCAAGGTATTTTTTCCCCAAATTTAATTAGATTTCCCCCCCCCCCAAATTCTGTTTTTTTCCGTTTTCAATTTTCTGGATTCAATTTTTTCCATTTAAAATTTTCAGACTCAGTTTTAATGGTTCAATTAAAGTTACTTAATCAAAAAGCATGTCTAATTAATTAAACTCTTTTACATTTTATTTTAACCAAATTCTGTTTTCCATTAATTTTCTAGATTCAATTATGGTTTAAATTTTCTAGATTCCAATTATGGTTTCATTCAATTTCATAATCAAATGTATCTCTAAATAATTGATTTTATAAAAAATAATTTATTATTATTTGATTTCTTTCTTTTTTTTAAAGAAAATACTTCATTGTGTATTTCTATTTATCTAGTGTTTTTTAATAATAATTGTATTATTAGTAGTATTACTATCATTACATTAAGTAATATATTTCTGTCACAGTTTCTTCAAGTTCAACGAAACTTTTATTTTGAAAGTTTGCTGTGAAGACCTGTAAGTTTTTGTTTGTATATGATATGATGATAGTTTTTCTCAAAAGAAATGGTCAAATGCTCAAGAAGAGACTCTCAGAGCAGTTCTAGAGATAAAACTAATTAATTTGGGTCTGAACGGGTTAAGAAGTGGGGGAAAAAACAACATAGAGGGGTGGAGGCTAGAGAGAGAGGCTCTGCTCAGAAAACATATGGAACAAATCTTCAGGTTGGCCTGATCTGCTGCTGCCACGTCTTGCATACCGGCGTCTCCAAAAAGAACTCACAACAGGTTTGGATCATTTAGGATCTCTGAGCCCCAGAAAACACCTGAGGGATTCAGACACAGATTTGAAACGCTTTAAAGGTACACCAATACATCACAATTAGCGTAAACCCTCAGATGTGAACAATTCTGCACAGTTTCCACTTCTGTGATGAATCAATCATTATTAAATATGTGATATTATCAGACATCATTATAGCTTGATCCATCAGATTAATCAAACTTATTCTTCAGTGTTAATGTTTTTTTCCCCTCACATTTATTTTGAGCTAGTTATTGGTCTTGGGGTCTCAAACATGAACTCTTGCAAACGTGAAGTCAACTTGTGTAAAGTTTGAGCTATGAAGAACTGAATCTAGGTCTAGTTTAGAGCTTTCTTAAACACACCTTATGTTTTTTCCCCCCAGTCAATTTCCCTTCAGAGTAAATACCTTTGAACTAAGACAGAAAACAACCACCCAGCTTGTTGTTATCAGCCCATTTCAAGAAGGCCACCAGACGACTTACCTCCTCCGGAACATTTTCCATAAGATCTCTAAAACAGTTTTGTTCAGTCGCACATTTGTGGATTCAGGGTTTTTTAAAGTTTCAAATGGTCCATAAAATATAACTCATGGTACTTGCATGCAGGTACAACTATGACAAATGGTGTTTATACCAAGACTACTTTTTGCGTCCGTCAAGATTGAGACACTTATTTAACTGGAAAAATATCCCATATTCACCACATTGAACCCAAGTCGTTAAATTAAGGGCGCTTTCACACTTGGTTCGCTTGCCTGGTCCGAACCGCGGTTCGTTTGCGCCCCCCTCCCCCTGCCCCCACTGGACTGCGTTCATATTATTTTATTTGGGTCCGAACCGCGGTTCGTTTGCATCGTTAAGCCAGCAGCTGTTTACCCCGTTGCTTAGTAACGACGGCGCAGGAGAAGGCAGCAAAATGCATAGTTGCTCACTTCTTTTTTTATATATTTATGTTTTTGAACCATTCATTTTGTTTCCAAATCTTCAGTACATAACAGCGCTTACGTCTGTCTTACAAATGTACTGCAAATGCTCTAAAGAATGCTGAAGGCCAACAGAAATTAGATATACAGCTCACTGCTTGCAGTGAGTCAGTCACGCTCATCAGGAAAGTGAGTGAAACACACACACAAACACACATTTTTATCAAATAATATGTCATAAATAGCAGTTCACTTCTGCGATTTATTACGATTGTGTTCACATCAGCAGCGAACTGTACCGGAGTTCACTTGAACCGTACCCCAGACCACCCTTTTTAAGCGGACTCGGGTACGGTTCGCACCAAAAGTGCTAGTGTGAAAGCACCCTAAGTCTTTTCTTCAATGCTTCAACGGTATAAGCTAATTTTAAATACAACTAATTAAAATCAACTATAGAATTAACAAACACCCATCATTAAGATTAACAGCACTGCAGTAAAAACTCAAAACGTGATTCCTAGTCAAGAAAGCACAAGTGTGACAATTATAATGCAATGCATGTGTGCATTTGCAGATTTCCCAGAAGCAATAGCCGTTCTAATATTTGCACATTACTAAAGAGCGTTGCCTATGCTTGTGTAGATTGCATGCAATTGCTCATCTTTCCCAAGCCTGGATGTTATTTTAACGTCACATATTTACAACCAATAAGCCAGGCTGAAGTTTATCAAAGACTGAAAAATATGGCTTCCCAACACAATAAAGCTTTTATTTCACTCAGTTTTCACCCCCTTCCTCACAAAAATGGCCCAAAAGAACCTCTTGGGATCGCAATCCTGACAGTTCTTTTTTTTGTCAAGCCGCAGCAGCGTTCATGCTGCAGAGACTTCTCAGCGTCTGCCATGTGGGCGGCAGCAAAAACAAATCTTCCAGCTGACAGAATGAGTGCTGAGGAGTCTGTCAAGCCAACTCTGAAAAACAAAACAAAAAATGCCACTCTGTAGACGGCCATGAGAGACCGTCTGTGGTTTAACTCTGATACAGTACAAGCACTGGAAAAAGTAGTCATGTTGCAGAAGGCCTCCATAAAGTGAGCTAGAAATGTCTTAACCAATTAAAGTCGTCTTCCTTCTCACTTAATAAATAATTTTTGAGGAACACTAGCTAGTTCTGGTTTTCATTTACTACATACCATATATTGTATAATATGTATTACATAGCGACAGAGAGAGTTAATATTACAATAGTGCGACACCTGTTATGAGTCTGGCCTTAATTTTGCGAGTTAAATTTCCACTGTCCACATGCAATAACGTGGACTGGATACTAGGCCATTCCTTCCAGAACTATGTCTGGAAACTTCAACCTCACCTCAACGCAACAAAAGGGGAAAAAGAAGAATCAGATGAGACCACGAGGCTTTACTGAGGTCACCGAACACACGCAACCAAACGCTTCCAGAATCATTTCCACGGTAAAAGAGGCAGATCTCAATCTCTCCCCAAACGCCTGATGCTGCTGCGGGGGAAACCACAAAGTAATCGTTCACGTTCGTCCCAGGAGAAAAACAGTTCCCCACTTTAGGCAACATCGTTCAAGCCGAAGGGGTCCCCTGCTGCTGGGTTTCATCGTGGGCGCTCGGTGTTCACAATTTTACTCGGCCTCCCACTGAGAGAATAACGACCCCACAGGTATGACATCATGATTTTAAAGATCGTACACTAACGAAATCAGGGGAGTTACTTTTATACTGATTTGTGAGATTTTCAAATATCATTCAAATTCATGTCTGCAAAATGAATTGCTTTAAGCATGACTATAAATAAAGATAAATTCATATTTCTCTTCAAGTTTAGCAACCTATCTGCTAAATTCAATTCATTTAAAATCTTTTTATACCTAAAACGTAGTATAAGAAGAAACAGTTCATTTCAGAATTTAAAAAAATGTGCTTAACTAGACAAATCTTTTATTTCTCACATTCAAAAGGCCAACTAAAATGTAAACACTCCTCCAGATGTCGTTTTCAGCTATGAAAGTGATTACTTTGGTTGATTAATGAAAACGAACTTCACATTATTTAATGGAGAAACGTTCAAATCATAGCCAGCACGTCAAAGTTCTGCCGAAGACAAGAAAATTACTACAGAGAGAAACTCTGTCATACTGAGCAGTTACAGTAGTTAAATTAGATTTAAACATTTTAACTCGCTGTACTTTTTGGATCACTTTTCTAGCTGCTTTGCCAGCTCATATTATAACTATGACCAAACTACATTTTTTAAGTGTAGGAGAATATTACATCAAATAGAAATAATAATCCAAGAAGACAGAGTTCTTTCATATTGCAAGGGTGTGTCCGCCTCTCCAAAATGGTTGTTTTTGTTTAGAAGTAAAACACATAAATACCTATTAATACTAGCTTAGTCAACCACTGAGGTTTCACCTTCAGTAAAAACCCTGCTGAGATAATTGATCCCAGACATTACAACAGAAGAGAACGCTAAACAAATATCAACATTTACAGAAAAATGTCATATTTCCCAAAGTATGTGCAATTAGAGGTGTTTAGTCTTCTGTGAGAGTACCAAAGCACTTACGCAGAGCAAAAAAGTGAATAGAAACAAGTCTTGAAATCTCATTTTGGATTATTTCAGCTGCAATCACTTTCTATTCACATTTCTATTTCTATTTTTTGGTGAAACCCAGTCCACATTAAAGAGTATTGTAATATAATATTGAAGATAAAGTTGAAGGGGTCATATGGTGCTGCTAAAACTAACATTATTTTGTGTATTTGGTGTAATGAAATGTGTTTATTTTCCACATACTGTACATTATTGTTTCTCCTCTATGCCTCGCCTTTCTGAAACGCGTCGATTTTTACAAAGCTTATCGGTCTGAAAAGCGAGGTGTGCTCTGATTGGCCAGCTATCCAGTGCGTTGTGATTGGCTGAATACCTAAAGTGTGTGACGGACATGTTACGCCCCTACCATATTGTGATGCCCTGTCCGACCGGAGCGACGAGACAAAAACATTCAAATCCATTATAAACGAGGCATTTGTTGCATCCAGTGGGGACATAATTACAGATTATAATGACTTCTACTGTCTTTTTACGCGTTGCGTGGCATCGCGCCGCGTAAACATAAACCAAGTCTGCATTTGTGATCGGAGAAATGACAAACAACAAGTGCTACTCTACACTGCTCAAAACTCGCGTTTGAATCATCAGTGGCAAATTCTTTAAATATAAAAAACGTACTTACAGTCTGTGAGTCAGAACAGTCGGCATTGTAGTCTACTCTCCCAGGATCAGGAAACAGTCCTCCATAAAATGCGCTGCACACATCTGAATATTTGGATTGAAGTGTTCTGGAACAGTGTTGTAAATACAACTTAACCACTGATTTCTAGTCGTGTCCTCTTTTGGAAGTCCTCACAACGAAACGGCGTCACACACACACACACAACTTGAGTGAGCGGAGGCCGGAGGCCTAGAGTGAGCAGAGGCCGGCTTGAGTGAGCAGAGGCAGGCGGGCTTGAGAATGGCGCGGCCGGCGGATTCAACGAAGGAGCAACAACAATACTACAGCGATAATAAAAGTTACGCCTTCTTTCTTTGCGTGAACATTTGGGCGGCGTTATGCAAATCTTCCCACATCGTGACGTAGACATGTTGGGGCGTGTTAGAACGAGCCGTTTTAGGTAGGCGTGGTTAAGACAGTTAAATCAATGTTATCTAAATGCATAACATAAAATACACTAGGAGGGGAATAAACAAAGTTTAGCATTAGCATTCCTAATAACCTTGCTCTAATAATCAAAATACAATTAGTTTTTGTGTCTGTTCCAAACAGGTTAAAGGGAAATACCAACTGAAGCATGACGCCATCACACATCTTGACAATACCGTCTCTGCTTTTGCTTTCTGGAGTTCTGGTACTTTCTCAAGACTATGAAGTTGACTATTTGGATTATGACACAGATGACTCTTCACCTGAAGTTCCTCAACAACCTGATTATGATGCCCTACTAATGTATTCGTACGAATAAGCCAGCGAGTGTTTCTGCCCCTCGTCCTATCCTATTGCCATGTATTGCAACCACTGAAACCTCAAGGCGATTCCCAACATCCCTAGACACATCCGCCACTTGTACATCCAGCATAATGACATAGAAGAGATAACTTCAAAGCCTTTCATTAATGCCACGTCCCTGAGGGAAATCAACCTCAGCTACAACAAGATCCAATCATCTAAGGTGGATAAAGATGTCTTTAGTGTACTCAAGGAACTCATTCAGTTACACCTTGAGCATAATAATCTGGAAGACGTTCCTTCTCCTCTGCCAAAAAACGCTTAAGAGGCTTCATCTGGGCTTTAATAAAATTTCAAAGATACCAGCTGACGCCACACGCAAGCTTACGAAACTTACAGTGCTGGATTTGTGCAGCAACAGACTAATAGATGCAGGTATTAAAGGAAAGATCCTATCTGGCATGAAGAGCCTCATGCAAATCAACATGTGCAACAATAAACTCAAGTCCATGCCAGCAGACCTTCCAGAATCGATCCAGCAGATATCGCTGGAAAACAACTCAATCGCCTAGGGCAGAGGGCTACTTTAAGAAGACTCCTAATCTTCTGTCCCTTCGCATGCCGCACAATAAACTCAAATCCGTTACATACAGTGCCTTTAACCTGTCCAAACTGATGGAGCTCAATTTGGGCCATAACCAGTTCTCCAAACCATTTTTTGTTCCCAGGACCTTGGAACATCTTTATCTAAACCTCAATGACTTTAAAGGTAGGATTAAACTTAAAGGCACAAATACTGTAGAATAAAACGTGAAGGTCTCTTCAAACCAAAGGAAGGATGATGAAGAGAAGTCTGAAATAGGGCTGTGCGATTAATCGAAATCGAATCGAAACCGCGATTTGAGACGTTGCGATTTGCTAATCGCAAAGCCTGCGATGTGGACGCAATATTACTCTGTTCCAGAGCATATGCATGACTGCCAGCCTTGAGTTGCAGTCTTACTTGCCCTGGGCAAGAGTGAGCGCACCTCCGTTCTCCCCAATCAGCACTGCTCTAGCCAACTGCGAAAACACCCACCATTAAAAAAAACAAAAAACGGAAAGCGGGACGGGAGAGAGACGGAGTGGGGGTTATGGCGTCTACTGGGTCAGATCGATAGTTAGGCAAATTTAAACTAAAGAAAACCGTATGCAACTTAAGCTTCGAAATGACAGACAACGAACAAAAAAGTAATTTGCAAGAGCTGCGTCACATCAAAAGCTCCCTTATCGGTTCTGTTTTCAGTACTGAAGAATAAAAGATACATTCT